>NW_024465932.1:0-2122 GCF_017591425.1 Ochotona curzoniae | reverse complement strand
TGGTACTTAATAAAAGTAAATGTGATGCTAGCAACTGTTTAAACATATTATTTAGAGAACATTGACAAGGAGAAATTATGTGCCATGTGCATATTATATGTATATAATTCATTCTGTGTTTGAATTGACACATGCAGAGCCAACACAGCACCAATTGTACTTGTGCTTGATATGTATGATGTTTTAAAAATATGTTCACAAGTGAGGATGTGGGGAAAAGGTATCCTACTCCTCTGCTTGTAGGACTGTAGACTGGTGCAGTCGCTTTAAGTTGGTATGGAGAATACTCAGGCAACTGAAAATTCACCTACTGTATGACCCAGCAATCCCACTCCTGAGAATATATTCGAAAGAACTGACACATACACATGAGAAAGCAACCTGCACCTCAATATTCATTGCAGCACAATCAACAATCACAAAAACATGGAAACCACCTAGATGTCCATTGAAGGAGGACTGGATAAAGACACTGCGGTGCATCTATTCTATGGAATACTACTCAGATACTAAAAGAACAAAATTTTACCATTTGCAACCGAATGGTCCCAGTGGAGATCATTATGCTCAGTGAAATGAGCCAATTCCAAAAGGACAAATATCACATGTTCACTCTAAGACAGCTTCCATTGAGAATGCAAATAAAAACTAAAGTAAACAAGCGCACACTTGTAAACTCACAAATGAAGGATAATAGAACCAGAGAACCAGGAATCAAAGGAAATAGAATGCATCTCTACAACTGAAAATAAGTAGACCCCAATGAAACTTCTAAATGTAAGACAACAGAATATTAAACTTTTTTTTCTTAAAGACTTATTTTATTTTTATTGGAAAGTCAGATATACAGAGAGGAACAGAGACAGAGAGGAAGATCTTCTGTCCAATAATTCACTCCCCAAGTGACCACAATGGCCAGAGTTGTGCAGATCCAAAGCCAAGAGCCAGGAACTTCCTCCAGGTCTCCCACGTGGGCACAGGATCCCAAGGTCTTGGGCCGTCGTCAGATGGTCTCCCAGGCCACAAGCAGGAAGTTGGGTGGGAAGTGGGGCCACCGGGCTCAGAACTAGCACCCAATCCACTGATTGACATAGTCCATCTTAGAGTCTCTGTTTGCCCAGTTCTTCACTGCCAACATATGGCTGAAGTGGTTGATTGACCTATTCTGTCTTCTGTCTTTTCATGGTTAGGGTTCTGAATCTGGCAGTTCAATTGGGGAGATTCCCAAAGAATGATGAGGTATTCCCAGACCAGATTCTTGTATGTCCTAGCAAGCACAGGGCCCGGCACAGTCCATTGCCCCAATCAGCTGGTGGTTGCAATTGCTGAGTTGGTTCTGTTTTCAGCCCTGACTTCCACTGGAACCAATGGGTGTTGCAGTCCAGCCTGGTTCTGGCTGTTCCCCGTGAACCTGAGGGCAGACACTTAGCTGCCTGTTTGCGTGTTGCGTGCACATCTTCATCTGCAGAAGCCATAGGGCCATGTCATTGTCAAGTCACCCCCAAGTAAATTCCCAATCAGTGCCTAATGTGTAGCTTAAAAACTCTGGAGACAAATCCCTTCCAAAGAAGTCACCTTCCCTTTTAAATTTCGTTGTAACTCTACTTCTTATATACCTGTAAACTGAACCAGCCCTCTTCCTCGCTTTGCTCCCCAATCATTCCTCTACATCCTTCTTGAACTTCCATGCTGTGGTCTACAAACTTCCTTAGATACCTACATTCCCAGTTTTTCTCATACTAGAATTTCCATCTTCAGCCTAAATTGAAATCCAGAACAGAATCTGGGAACTTGGCAGAAGAGGAAGAAGTAGGAATCTGTCTCTGGCCTAAACAATAATTTCACGGGCCAAACTTGTCTGATAAAACTATTTGGGAACTCCAGAGTTTATTGAAGGCTTCTAACTTTTAGGGAAAGATGTGGGTGATAGATTATATAGTTAATTTTGATAAATTTCAGCCCTTAGCACCCACTCAGCAAGGCAGCTATACATGTTTCTGAAGCAACCTGCATACAGCCTGTGAACCAGGTAGGCAAAAAGGAGCCTGTCCCCCAAGTGTGAGCTCTGATGGTTGATTACTCTTCTGACCACAGAGGTACAAAGAGTCAGGCAGCCATTGCT
>NW_024465931.1:0-10305 GCF_017591425.1 Ochotona curzoniae | reverse complement strand
AAAATGAATATCCTCTTTCTGAAGCTTTTCTAAACTAAAACGTGATTGTTTTGCTCTGCAGACACTTCCCAGCACTATGGCTCTGCAGATTACCAAAACATCCCCGAGGTTTTTTCAGTTAATACACAAGCTGCGTTTTTGGAAGCAGCTTATTCTAACATTGTTCCTCTCTCTGTAAGCACACGTTACATTATGAACACACCGCTAAGTAAACTGACCTCCATTTTTATGTAGCCCACTGTGGGAACAATGCAAATGATATTGGTTATGGCAACTGTGTGAGGCATCTCTTTTGCAAATAGCCAGAACGGATGGCATGGTGGTGTATATAGGTCAGCCTTTGAAATAGCAGCGCAGCTTCCAGAATGGACAGAAACACACAGGCTGGAAGGAATGATGTTCACCTCTTGGTTATGTTTCAGACACTGAAAGATGGGTGTCCTAGTGGAACCTCATCTAATTAGACTATTTTAAGTAATGTTGTGTTCCTTAATTGAACTGAATGTTACCAAAAGAAATTGGATTAAATGAGCTCACAATCAGAATTCAGGAGTAAACTAGAGTCGCAGTTTTTTGTTCTGGTGGAAGATGTCAGATCGTCAGTTTAAATATATACCAACAGAGTAATAACAGCCCCTCGCAGCTTTTCAGTGCAGCGTCATTTCTAAAGATTGTTTTCACTGACTTTATGCTAAAATAGGACAAAGATGTGGTACTCTTTCCTTTTTACGATGATGTGATGTGTTCAGTTCTTGCTCAGTATCTGCCCACATAAGGAGTAGTAATACAATTATGTTATGACATGGCTAATGACAGGGACGCTGACCTTGGCTAGCAGTGGGAGGGGGAATAATGGGCTCTGCTGTTCTCAGCGGTTGCTTTTGTGGAATCATGTCCTGAACCTTTAGAAACGAGGGAGTCCAAAACACAAATCCATGCTTAAGACCAGTTATATACGGAGACAGAATAATGGGCGTTTGCAATATTGGACTTTTGTCATTGAAATAAGGAAGGGCACCATATATTTTCTTTCCTTATAAACACAGGAGGAGGGGCTCATTTGTAATCAGCTCTGTTTGAAAATGACAGCAAACACTGGACATTTGATAACTTTCAAGAAAAGAAGGTTCATTATAGTGCCTGCAGACTCTCTTTGAGCAGATTTTCTTATTCGGAATGCAATAATGTGGTAAAACTCATCACATCTCAAGTGCAGGACTTGCAAGCATATTAAAATGGAATCATTCATATTTTTGATTTATAAATGTAAGAAACAGGAAGAGAATGGGAGTAGGGGGTAGAGAGATGGAGAGGAAGGGGCGAGTTATAAGCACTTTAGAACATCATACTTGATTAGTTCTCTATGTACCTCCATAACTCTCTGTAATTTCCAAGACTATGGGAAAATCATACTTGTACATCATTTATATAATTAAAACTCCCCTGAATTTTATGAGTTGGCACCTCCTAGAGGTTTGAAGGCGTTAAATTTATAGGCAGGGAAGAGCATAACACCATCATATGTCTTGACCACTAAATCAGGTATAATATAAAACCTCCAAATGTAGCTGTCTTGACTTTGTGGGACATTTTGGTGTCACAAATTCTAGTTTTAAGTGTTACACAAAAAAATACAGTTTTGAGCTTTGGGTGGTCTGATGTTATTTTGAACATAGCCTGTGTATGTTTAGTATTCTCCAAGTTTATCCTGTATCTTAAAAATTACTAAATGTATGAATTTAAGAAGTTTGACATTTTGCTTGGTTAGAAAAACTTAACTAATAGTTAGATATAATTGAATGCTTGTTCTAGATTTGTTTTTACATAATGAGATTACCAGAGGATCAAGAACAATGGAAAGCAATGAAACTAAAGAAGTCAGAAAATGTTCAAGGTTAACAGTGACCTCCAGAGTTCACATCTGGTACCCCAGCATTGGTTTTGTTGTATGAGGCAAGTTTTAGGAATCATACTTGTGTGTATACTTGTGTGTGAGGTGGACTCCAAGAAAAGAATAACCTAAACAATTGGGGTGGGGCTGCTGGAATCTAGAACCTTGAGTGATTTATTCTAACACTTTGTAACCCTTTGCTAGGACAATAAAAAATTTGGAAAGACCCGTGGGCTACATCTCCAATTACTTATGACCTTCCAATCTCCTGATGAAGCCAGCTGAGCTTTCTGTGTGTTTGGGACTTCACACCTCCATGTCCCTTCAAAATCAACTCCACTCTCACTGGCCACCCTTACCCTTGCTACTCTCCTCCCCAATCAAACTCTTAAGAAAACTGGGAGAAATGCACCTTCTGATCTGGGCTCTCCTTCCCTTGCACAGTCACCCCTCTCACTGTTGTGCTTGTTTTGGCCACCAAGCCCACATTTCTACTCAACATCACCTTACAGTAATCATCTTAATTATGTATTCCTATCCCCTCTTTTTCCAGTCACCCTATCCTGGTTTGTTGGAATCTCCCAGCCCACAGGGCCATTTTCCCCTTTCAAGATCCTGGATGATGCTGTTATCTTTCCTGACTTTAGTATGTGAACGACTAACATAGAGCCCCACAATACTAGATGAAGGAAACTTAGATGTATGGAAGATAGAATAAACACCATGGTCGATATTTCCAAACCTTGGTCCCTTCCCTAATTGCCCTAAGTGATACAGCATGTTCAGAATTCAGGGATATGTCCCATAAACATAAAGAACAAGATTTAGATTCCAAAATTGTATGACAATGGAATTGGGGTCCTTTATTGGCATGCACTAAGCAAGATGGGTTATTACACTTATGGGAAGTAAACAATCCAGCTTGCTTATGTATTCTCACTTGGATAAACACCTGTGAGTGAAATTTGGAAGAGTTGACCAAGCAGGCCAAGCAGAAAATATTAGACTTCTTGAATTCAAGTAACTTAATGCCCTATACTTTATTATAGCTATCTAAATGTGTATCTGAAGATTGCTGGGAAATACTAAGAATGTTTAATATTATGCTCCAATGATAGGGAAACATAATTGTCTTCAGTTGATTACATGTTATTAACAATTACATCTGATAATATTAGTTGTTGTTTTGGACAAAACTTACACTGTAGGAGATCAGTGGCAGTGGTGTGATACAGTAGTGCATAAAGCCTCTGCTTGCGGCACTGGTATCCTTATGAGCACAGTTCGAGTCCCAACTGCTCTACTTCCAGTCCATCTCCCTACTAACATGCTTAGAAAAGCAGCAGATGGTGACTCCATTACGAGGACCTTTGTATGCACATACTTCAGAGAATTCAAAGAAGCTCACTGGCTCCTGGTTTCAGTCTAGCCCAAAACTGTCTATTGCTGCCATTTCGGGAGTGAACCAGCAGATAGAAAGTCTCTTTTCTTCACTCTGCTTGTCCCTCTTGCTTTGTAACTTTAACCTTCAAATAAATAAAATAGATCTTTAACCAGTTCTTACACTGTGTACACCCAAATGCAGACTCCTAGTATTTATACTTCCTGAAGAAAAGAAGATTGTAGTATGCCATAGTTATTAAATACAATAGCCTGATGATCAACATTGTAACTCTGGCTTGCAGGAAGCTTCTGCTGAACTTAGGTGTTCAAATGCTTCCTTGTTTGTTTAAAATCCATGTATATGAGGTGTTAGTTTTGTCCATTTTAAAGATGGTATATATTTTTTTTCACTTACTTCCACTTTGGAGTTGTAGTTATATTTTTCTCTTAAATTTATTTATGTATTATTTATCTATGTATTTAAAAGTTAGAGGGAGAGAGAGGGAGAGAGAGAGAGAGAGAGAGAGAGAGAGAGAGAGAGTCTTATCTGCATGTCTACTCCCTGGATAGGCACATCTGCCAGGCCAAAGCCAGCATCTAGGAACTCAATGCGAATGTCCCATATTGGGAGCAGAGACCCAACTACTTGAGCCAGCACCTGCTGCCTCCCTGAGTGTTTTTAGTGGGAAGCTGGAATTAGGAGCAGAGCCGGGACTCGAACTTAGGAAGTCTGATATGGAATGTAGTGTCACAAGTTGCATCTTAATTGCAATGGTAAATGCTTGCCTCAATGTGTTTTCATCAGATTACACACACACACTTTTCTGGATCAATAATCTGTGGTCCCTCTTGGTTGATGCTCAACTATGTTAAAGAGACTGCTAGGAAACCCAAATTCTGAGCTAATGCAGCTTACATCTACCCTAATGAATTTGAAAAATTTGGTATTAAGGCATGCATGCCAAGTTTCATCCTGAAGAGTGATTTCTCATTAAAAACAGTTGAGTTATAAACTGCTTAGAAATGTGGTTTATAATGGAAGTGCCAACAGACTGTTAATTATAGCAGTTCCTCCATAATACTCTGAGACAAGGAATTCACATTAACCTGAATGAGCTTTTCCTGGTTATAACATATTTCTCCCTATAGCATTCATTTTGAAAATGGGAACATTACATTGCTCTGAGCCTGGCTGTCGATGGTGCAATAGAGAAGATGAGAGAGGGCAGTGCCAGAAAACTCCTGCTTTCTAGTAAAAGTAAAAATCGTTTTAGTTTGACCTAGCATGAGTTTGTATTTCTTGATGGAGCCGTTTGAAGTTGATTGCAAAGCTGTTTTTACAGTTCCATGTCACTCATGACAAAATGACTGTTAATATATTTTTTGTGCAAGAGGTCATGGAGCCAAATTCAATATCAATGCTTTTTGTTTGGCCTTTTTTATTTTACTTGGTCGTATCATATGATTCTTCTTTCATCAAGAATATTCATTGTTTTTCACACTTGTGCTATGTTCTTTTACAAAACAGTCAAGAAAAGACTACTAATTAAATGAAGGTCATGGTGGTTTGATAAGAAACTTTGTGAGTGGATAGTAAAATATTATGTATTTTGAGTCACTATGGGGACTTACGAATTACTTATATTTGACTCACAGGAGTAGAAATATTAGCTTTTGCATAAGATACCTTTTGAGTAAAGTCTTGGATGGCACACTCAGGTAGTTACCTGGCCAGAGAGATCGTGTGTATGTGTGTGCATTTGTATGTCAGTATGGATTTGGATATGTGTATGATGTTCTTATATTTCTCAATATATTCTGCCTATATATCTGGCCATAAGTATGTGAGAATTTACCTTGTTGTCACAAGCCATCGAAGTGTACCACAGCACAGGAAATCATGGCAACCAGGGATGTGTGATTATCATACTTATTTAAGCAGTGGAGTCCTGTTTCACTGGAAATGATGCCTTACAGGATGCAGGGGCCTTAATTGGACATGTTATAACCTAAAGAACTAGGTCATTTGGAGGAAAAACATAGGCCTTTCTCAAGAATAGACTCATTTCTGTTGAAGATTGAAGATAAAACCCCAGGGCCCTTCAATCTGTGTTGACTTCTTCCCTTGGCTAAATAAACCTTACCAGGGGAGGGTGTGCTTCCCTGCCCCCCTATTTCCCACGTTTTGAGAAAATCCAGTGTTGTTTTGGTTCTGATCAAAGTTCTGGCACTCAACCCTTTCATGCACCGTGTCCCAGTCTTCCTTGGATCCAGGGGAGAATAAGGAAGCCTTATGAGAATTAAGGAGTCAACAGAGGTAAATTATTTTGAAATTCTGTGGTGAAAGGGGCTCAACAATTCAAAGAATGGTAGATCTTAGCAAAAGCCTGTACTCTCAGTTCATTCCTTCTGTTTCTGCTAACCTACTAGAATAAAAGTCTTTTTGAAAGTGGGAGACTAGTGATTCTTTCGGGAGAAGAGTGAAAGAGATAACCTTTGCAGAGGGTCAAAGGTGAATTTGGGAAAAAGGGGGATGTGTGGATACCTTGTGTAATCTGTCTCTCTT
This sequence comes from Ochotona curzoniae, assembly GCF_017591425.1. Lineage (NCBI taxonomy): Eukaryota > Metazoa > Chordata > Mammalia > Lagomorpha > Ochotonidae > Ochotona > Ochotona curzoniae. Next base: position 4,465 of record NW_024465931.1, on the reverse strand, counting down.
TCATATATTGATAATCCCCCCAGGAGGCCTCATTTTCTGCTCTACCCTGAGACTTCATGCACGTAAGGAGATGCTGGTGTTGGGGGCTGTTGCCTATTTTGCACTGTAAGAAGATAAGATAAAAGTTAAGGCTAAGTGTTCAAAGGAGCATTGCTCTCTGTGCTTTCTCACTTTGGGGACATAAAGTTGCCTGTCTATGCCTTCTTTGCATGATTAGTGAATGCATGGACCAATGGGGTCTTTAGATAATCCAGACACACGGAAGGAGTATCTGTGTGCTGCCTGAGTTTCTTGTCTTTTAACTCAATGAAATGGTTAATTTACAATACGATTGTTTAAAGTTGTACGTGTTGGCATCTCCACACCATTGTAAAAATGAGTGCTTTCTTTCTGTGCCAATGCCTCTTAGCCTAAAATGCCAGTAACAACTGTATAAAGAGAAATGCTAATAATAAAGAGGAAGGATAACCTTTTAACAAAAAGTATATTTTATCATTTGGCAGATGCAGTCATGAACATTAATCATAGAAACTTGCAGATAGTAGAAGCTTAATATCAAAGCTAATGATTTATTTTATGTTAATGACTTTCTGCTGGGGCATAAAAGACTGCTCATAATGGACTCTCAGAGCTACGTTCAGTTACTAAGGCTAATGGGATAATCTTTCCTCTCCCAAAATTAAGCTTTTTGAAATAAATTATGCTGTTATTTTTCAAGGTAACTCTCAAAAATTTACTGCAAAACTAATCTTTTAAGAACTGCTTAAAGAAATAAAAAGGAAGAAAAATCCCCAAGCAGATTTTCTAGCTCATGAGCAGTTTTAGTTCATTAAGGAGAAAAAGTTTGCATGTATGCTAATGTCCCTGAACTTGTAATGCTGCATAATTTTCAACGCAGACTTCTGTGACACAATCTGCCTTTGGAGATTCAGCTCCTGTAAGTGCTTCTCCCAGTAGCACATGTTTCCGTGGTAGATTACCAGCCAATAATGAGTTGAGTGGTAGTAAAACATTTGGGTTTTTACTGGGAAGTTTTAAAAAATCATGTTTACAATTAGTTATAACCAACATTATATTTCAATAAGAGATAATTTGCCTACTAAAGTTCACATAATGTGCTAATCATGTCTAGTGGTTAATAAAGGCCTCCTACCTCACTCCCCTGATGGCTATAAAAGGCTATTATATTCATGGCAGCAGTGCAGGTACAGCTGCTGTGTGTTAATAATGCATCATTGTCCCACTAATCAACACAGCAAAGGTCAGCACCTCCAAGCACCTCAACCACCTATTCTGTTTCCAAAATATTTATGAACACCTTAAAAGCATGTCTGTTCATTTTCTTTAGCTTCCAGTCCATTAATTCCACTCCAAGCTACTTGTGTGATAAAGGTTTTATAACCTAAGCTGGGTCATAGGAGAAATTAATATACATTCATACTAATCTCCCATAAACATGTTTCCATTTCTACATCATTGACTGAATTAGTGTCAGACTGTTACAACCCTTAGCCCCTTCATAATTAAGTAGGTGTGCACCAAAGTGAGAGTGTTCACAGATTCTACGTGTTAGTTAAGGAAGTATTTAGAAGAGAAACAACTTTTCAGTAACCGGAGTAGTTAAAAGTGAGCAGAAAGAATCAGGAAATGGGAAGGGATATTTAAAATCTAAATAAGAATTCATCAGTGTGAGTTTAGAGACTTGATGCAGTGGTGCAATATTATTTTCTTAATTGTTATTTTGGCATAGCAAAGCAATAAGAGTAAAAGCTTCTTAAGCCATATTTCCTACACACAAAGAACATATTCATGTGGGATTTCCATTTTGCTGGAAAATTGTGGAAATCAATAAGCCAGCACTTATCTGCATCAAAGTTAGGGAGACAACAATTTCTAGGCGTAGTGATAGTGTGGTCGTCTGTAGAACATTCGTTAGTGTTTAACGTAATCCTTGCTTTTGTGTCCTCAGAGAGAAGCCCAAATGTTAAAGTGAACAAGGTCTCCTTTTGCTCATCTTGTATTACAGTCTTCTGTTTTCTTTTACTCATTTTGATAACCTGGTGTGGTATTTTTTTTTTCCTTTATTATTTGGGAAGCCTAAATGTTTTAAGAGAATAATAAGAAATGAAACTCCACTGTGTTCCCGTCATCAAGAGAAATGCAAAAGGCGAACTGGTGGGAGGAGCTTCTATTTGTGCAGCACATAATGTACAATGGTACATTTGTCATGCTTTAAATATATAATGCCTACAATAAAATATGTACAGGCGCAGTTGTGATCTATGAAGTCCCTGGCATCAGTGCCATTGTTTGTAGTCTCTACGGTTGTCATACATTGTTCTTTGCACATCATACCATTACAGCAGAATTTGACACAATTTCTAGCTTTCAGCCCTGCACCATTTTCATTGCACAATATACATGAGTTTGACAGGGTGTGTTGAGGACAACTCTGGCAAGCAATTGATATTTTGAAGTGGCAAGCGTTTCAGCAGCTGCCTGCTTGTGAAAAACGAATGATAAGATATACTGTATTGTTCGTTGCAGGGAAAGCATTAAGGTTTAAGCTCTGTAAAAATGTACACATTATTCGTCAGTGGTGAAGCAAGTCTTTTATGTTTTTTAGAGCTTAGCTCTCTGGCTGATGTGAACTACAATGACATTGGTCAGCAAATGAATAGGAGTACTTTGAATTTGAACTGCTGCCAATTTTGCACCAACAAAAGAACTGACAAAAGCAAGATTTTATGTGAAATGCAAAGTACACGCAATGTTTTTGGGGGGGAGGAGGAAGGGAAGGAAAAAGAAAAGAAACTGCCATGAGAGAATGCACTTTAATACACACTTATAAGGATAGCAAACAGTTAAAACATATCTATTTTTCATGGCTCATCAGCTCCAACCTAAGCTGTTTTATCTAATGTGCTTTAAAAACCTGTTGTATACACATAGGCTTTCAGAATATGTTCATATGGAATTCGGAGTGTTTCTCTAAACATCGCACTGTGCCCTGAAGGCCTGTTGGCAGACTATCAGAGTCCCCCACTGCTCGAGTCCCCAACTCTCTCTCTATCTGGTAGTGGGAAATTGTAGTTTAATCAGTTATGGCACTTGCAGTGTGTAACGTTCATTAGCAAGGCAATTTGTCATGACTGTTAATGGTCAGGGTGCATCTGCTCTCTCGGTTACAGAGCAGGATAAGTAAGAAGACAAATATTTCAATATCTGATAGTATTAACTTGTTTCAAATTTGTAATCCAAGGTTAGTTGCTCCAAACAGACACAGTAGCAGATGAACAAGCATCCTGTATTCAATTTTCCTGGGCCCTGGTTTTATGGATTTATGGCTTCCAAGCACACTAATATGCTCTTATGAAGGGCACAGTCTTTGATTAGACGTTTTACAGAAACTAAGTTATGAGCAGAGTACCTTCTGGGTTCATCTAGGAAGAATTTATGTGCATAATATTTTCTGTAGAGTGCCATAAATTGAACGGTTTGATGCATGCAGTATTTCCAGCATGCTGCATATTCGTTTTGTGATGAAAACAGTTCTCTCATTGGTTTATAAACTGGTCACTTTTCAAGTGAGCTTAGAGTCCAGATCTATTTTAAAAGTTGGAAAATTCCAGTGAAAACTTTAGAGTGAATTAGACATGCCAGGTTTCTCCCTAAGCAGACTGCTTTATAAGATTATTGTTCATTGTTCTAAACAGGAAAAAGTTGAAAAGATTCCCCCCAGCCCTTGTGTGAAAAGGTTTAGAATTTTTTTACATATCTCATATTTTCTAGGTATGACATCACATATCTCACCATAAAAAATCTTTTTGGCACTTTCTCATTTTTGATGAAAGACCTTAAACTTCAGAGCATAATGATTTCTTAGAAATTGAACCCAATCTTGGTTTAAAAAAAAAATCATTCTTGCTAGTAACAAAAGCTGTTACTGTTTAAGTTCCTGTTGAGCGGTTAGTTGGTACGCTTCACTGAATGTTGTCAAAAAGGCTTTCCTCATGATTGACAACCCGGCAGGAATGTGAATGGAGATTTTAATTGCGTATCATGTGTGCATATCAGAGTGAGTGAATTCATGACTCTGCTTAGCTCCATATCTGTGCAGGTCAGCCGTGCCAAAAAATGCTCTTTTATGTGCAATTTTTCCAAAAGGAGAAAGGTGTGTGTACTGAAGTCATTTTTTATTCATTTCTGAAGTGAAACACTTGTGTTCCCTTAGACTCAGGGCTTGAAAGTAGAACAAAAATCCATTTTGAGATTTATTTCTTTTACTCTCTGCACTCACAGTATACTTGGATGATGTAAATTGTTTTCAGTTACAAGTTGGGAAAACGATGTCAGAACATATTTTTCTAATGGCACTTGTGAAAGGAAATGTGTTTATCTTCCTTTGTTTTTTGCTAATGAGTACTTTGAATAGTGATAAAAAATGCAAGCTAGAGAAAAAAAA
>NW_024465930.1:0-3138 GCF_017591425.1 Ochotona curzoniae | reverse complement strand
TGGACTGTGCTGGAAGACGAGGGTACCTGTCAAGAGAAGTCTCCAGTGTGGAAGATTGGGTTACCACTCCCACGGGAGGGCATGAAAACTAGGACAGGGGCTAGGGTGGCTAGACAGAGAGGCACTCAACAACACCTGTGAGGGCTTGATTGTTGAGATGGTTAGATGGATCTAAGCTTCAATGCTAATTGCCATATACAAGAGCCAAGGTGGATGTGGGACAGACTGGACTGGTCTGCTACACATACGGCAAACCAGGGTAGGGGGTGGGCCTGGTGGGGGTTATTCTGGGTAGCTCCAACTAGGCTGCAGCTCCCACTGGTTTATGTGAGGGCCGAGTGTGTGCTGGGCAGAACCAGGCTGGACTGCAACACCCATTGGTTCCAGTGCAAGTCAGAAAGGAAAACAGAACCAACCCAGCAATTGCAACCACCAGCTGATGGGGCGATGGACTGTGCTGGGCCCTGTACTTGCTAGCACATACAAGAATCTGGTTGGAGAACACCTCAAAGTTTCTTTAGAGATCTCCCCAATCGAAATGTTGGACTCAGAACCCTAACCAAGAAAAGAGAGAAGACAGAACAGGTCAACCAACCATCTCAGCTATATCTTGGCAGCAAAATACGGGGCAAACAGAGACTCTATGATGGACAATGTCAATCAGTGGATTCTTCAACGACCTCATCATGTTTGGAGTGGCAAGATTGGCAGCGATTCATAACTGTTGAAATATCAAAACCACTTGAGCAAGAACCTCAGAGCATGCCCTACATCCGGGACCTGGGGAGGGTGGGAAATTGGGTGGGCCTTCTTCCTTAATACACCCCTTTAAACATGAAGGAAACAATATGGAAAAAATAATAGTCTTACCCACGTTTCTGTAGCCCTTGAACCTTTTACCCTAATTAACTATGTAATGAATGTCAAAATACAATAAAGGCATGATTTGTTGTTATTCATACTGCTTTTGGAAAAAGTACCACTTTATAATTTATAATTAAATGTGCTCATTTATTTCCTCTTTCCTATCCCAGATTTAGAATTTAAACTCATGATAAAGGTTGAGAATTTTTTCATTGTTTTGCATTACTTCTATAATATTGTATCTGGTAGATAAACATTGACAACATGTATTTATTTACTAAATAGATTAATTTTCTTCCTTTCAATTAGAAAACATGCATTGTGCCCTATGTTTCTTCCAGTACTAAATTTCTGACTTGTTCCCAGGGCTCAGTTATCATTCTTTCTGGATATTCCCTAGTGGATGTTGTTCTTACACCCAGACACGAATAAGGAACTGGCAAGGCATCCTAAATCTGTTTATTTGGTGAGCAAAATAGCAAGAGGTTAATAATAAGCTTGTCTACATTATGTGATACTGCAACTTTTATTGACCTTTGTTTCCTACTTTGGAATCTCAGCAGCTATCATGGAAATGAAGGGAAATCAATAGAATAAGGGGAAAATGTTCAGATATAAAAAGAAAAAGGAAAAGGAAGGAAAAGAGGAGGAAGGCAAAACAGTTTCCGTTATGTGAGGTATTTTGCGATTTTGCCTAACTTGTAAAGCTATCTTGTTTGTGAATTTATCATTCACTATAATAAACGTCAACCCAAGGCATAGAGTGATGGAGGAGCTCCAACCGCATGCACCGAGCTGGGACTGCACAGCCACTGCAACAGAGAACCCTCTGGTGGGCAGGCTTTCCTTCCAGGGAGAGTCAGTCCCTGGAGATGCTCTCACAATCTAGTGCTTAGCGTGAGCCCTGAGCTCTGGAACTACATTACTTACATTTTTTCCCCCGTTTGACTTTAAATTGAAGATCATTGCAAACTGTAGACTTGGTGGTTTCATTCTTTGTCAAGTTTCATAATAGGAAGCAATGAAACAAGGTTCCTCTTGTGTAGTAAGCTTACCTTATTCAAATATGATGGAGGAATTATTCTGATACTATTATCAAACAAAACTAATTATTTTCATTAATGTGAACTAAAGGGGTAAACACTAATTTATCTTCTTGTTTCCAAAGTACAGGGTATAATGTTCATGGAGAAAACTAAAATAAAAAGATGAATTTATTTTGGGGCAAACATATTTGAAACAAATACTTATGTGGGAGTGTTTCCCAAAATTCATGGAAAATGTATATTATTAAAGCTGATCATGTACTTTTAAATTTGTTTTGCACTGGAATTAGTTTATTAATTCCACAAACTTCTGTAAAAACGCTCATATTATTTCTATGGGGGGGGATGGTTATAGGTTTTAATTCGCCTACTACTTTAAATCAAAATGACTAATAAGAAATTTTGGGCTAGGTTGAATTTGAACTAAATTACTGGGATAATGAATTAAATAATGTAATTATCCAGGCCATACTGGGATACATGTAGGGCTTGAAGCAAGATGAATGAAAAATGAAGAACAACATATTTTAAATCTTAAAGAGCTACAAATCAAGCTAAGAAACTCTTGAATGAAATGTGTTTTGTTCCCTCTAGCTTGGTAGATACACTTTCAGAAACATGATCCACATATGTAAGCTGTCCATCCTGCAGAGAAGGGTACACCTGGCCTCTTCTAGGAACACTAGAGTGGGCAGGGAACAATAAAATTGATCAAAGAAGTCTCGGATCTGTTGGGGCAGACCCCGGGGTGATGTGTGAGAAAGACATGGTTTAAATGCCAATGGAAAGTTTGCTTGTCTCCTCAGAGCTCACAAGTGCCTCCCCTGCAAGATGCATAATGGTGCCATCTGGAACACTGGTTTCATTGAAAGAGATATTCTTTTCTGGGTGTATGAGGGACCTCTAATTTGTGGTTTTCATTGAGTCAATGGATTGAACACAGAAACAAGCATGCATTTTCTTTTTTTTTAGATTTATTTTATGGAGAAGGAGAGACAATCCCCAAGTGGCCACAACAGTGGGAGCTAAGCTGATCCAAAGCCAGGAGCTTCTTCCAGATGTCCCATGTGGGTGCAGGGTTCCATGGCCTTGAGCCATTCTCTACTGCTTTCCTGGCCATAAGCAGGGAGCTGGAAGGGAAATGGAGCAGTTGGGATAGGAACTGGCACCCTTATGGGATCCCGGAGCATGCAAGGAAAGGACTCAGCCACTAACATTATTTAAAGTA
>NW_024465929.1:0-63872 GCF_017591425.1 Ochotona curzoniae | reverse complement strand
TTCACAATGGAAAACACGCTTCGAACGAAATCCACATTTCTCACACAGTGTCAATAAAACACAATGTGCTGAAAAGCAGCTTATTGAGTATTCCGCACAAAGTAATGATCTAGCTGCTCCTTTGAAATGCAGGCAACTCCACATCCAGAGAGAACATCAACACCAACGCAGTTTTCAGCTACCTTTGAAAACCAAGGTTCTGGCACCATTTACAACACTAAGTACATGTTCGCTATAGGGAAGAAACACAGAATGTGAAACTGCTTCACAATGAAAAAACCGCTTCGAACGAAATCCCACATTTCTCACACAGTGTCTATAAAACACAATGTGCTGAAAAGCAGCTTATTGAGTCTTCCGCACAAAGTAATGATCTAGCTGCTCCTTTGAAATGCAGACAACTCCATATCCAGAGAGAACATCAACACCAACGCAGTTTTCAGCTACCTTTGAAAACCAAGGTTCTGGCACCATTTACAACACGAAGTACATGTTAGCTATAGGGAAGAAAAACACAATGCGCTGAAATGCAGCTTATTGAGTATTCCGCACAAAGTAATGATCTAGCTGCTCCTTTGAAATGCAGACAACTCCACATCCAGAGAGAACATCAACACCAACGCAGTTTTCAGCTACCTTTGAAAACCAAGGTTCTGGCACCATTTACAACACGAAGTACATGTTAGCTATAGGGAAGAAAAACACAATGCGCTGAAATGCAGCTTATTGAGTATTCCGCACAAAGTAATGATCTAGCTGCTCCTTTGAAATGCAGACAACTCCACGTTCAGCGAGAACATCAGCGCCAACGCAGTTTTCAGCTACCTTTGAAAACCAAGGTTCTGGCACCATTTACAACACGAAGTACATGTTCGCTATAGGGAAGAAAACACAATGCGCTGAAATGCAGCTTATTGAGTATTCCGCACAAAGTAATGATCTAGCTGCTCCTTTGAAATGCAGACAACTCCACGTTCAGCGAGAACATCAGCGCCAACGCAGTTTTCAGCTACCTTTGAAAACCAAGGTTCTGGCACCATTTACAACACGAAGTACATGTTCGCTATAGGGAAGAAACCAGAATGTGAAACTGCTTCAAAATAAAAAACCCGCTTCGAATGAAATCCCACATTTCTCACACAGTTTCTATAAAACACAATGTGCTGAAAAGCAGCTTATTGAGTATTCCGCACAAAGTAATGATCTAGCTGCTCCTTTGAAATGCAGACAACTCCACGTTCAGCGAGAACATCAGCGCCAACGCAGTTTTCAGCTACCTTTGAAAACCAAGGTTCTGGCACCATTTACAACACGAAGTACATGTTAGCTATAGGGAAGAAAAACACAATGCGCTGAAATGCAGCTTATTGAGTATTCCGCACAAAGTAATGATCTAGCTGCTCCTTTGAAATGCAGACAACTCCACATCCAGAGAGAACATCAACACCAACGCAGTTTTCAGCTACCTTTGAAAACCAAGGTTCTGGCACCATTTACAACACGAAGTACATGTTCGCTATAGGGAAGAAAAACACAATGCGCTGAAATGCAGCTTATTGAGCATTCCGCACAAAGTAATGATCTAGCTGCTCCTTTGAAATACAGACAACTCCACGTTCAGCGAGAACATCAGCGCCAACGCAGTTTTCAGCTACCTTTGAAAACCAAGGTTCTGGCACCATTTACAACACGAAGTACATGTTCGCTATAGGGAAGGAACTCAGAATGTGAAACTGCTTCACAATGAAAAACCCGCTTCGAATGAAATCCCACATTTCTCACACAGTTTCTATAAAACACAATGTGCTGAAAAGCAGCTTATTGAGTATTCCGCACAAAGTAATGATCTAGCTGCCTTTTGAAATGCAGACAACTCCACGTTCAGCGAGAACATCAACGCCAACGCAGTTTTCAGCTACCTTTGAAAACCAAGGTTCTGGCACCATTTACAACACGAAGTACATGTTCGCTATAGGGAAGAAAAACACAATGCGCTGAAATGCAGCTTATTGAGTATTCCGCACAAAGTAATGATCTAGCTGCTCCTTTGAAATGCAGACAACTCCATATCCAGAGAGAACATCAACACCAACGCAGTTTTCAGCTACCTTTGAAAACCAAGGTTCTGGCACCATTTACAACACGAAGTACATGTTAGCTATAGGGAAGAAAAACACAATGCGCTGAAATGCAGCTTATTGAGTATTCCGCACAAAGTAATGATCTAGCTGCTCCTTTGAAATGCAGACAACTCCACTATCCAGAGAGAACATCAGCGCCAACGCAGTTTTCAGCTACCTTTGAAAACCAAGGTTCTGGCACCATTTACATCACGAAGTACATGTTAGCTATAGGGAAGAAAAACACAATGCGCTGAAATGCAGCTTATTGAGTATTCCGCACAAAGTAATGATCTAGCTGCTCCTTTGAAATGCAGACAACTCCATATCCAGAGAGAACATCAGCACCAACGCAGTTTTCTGCTACCTTTGAAAACCAAGGTTCTGGCACCATTTACAACACGAAGTACATGTTAGCTACAGGGAAGAAAAACACAATGCGCTGAAATGCAGCTTATTGAGTATTCCGCACAAAGTAATGATCTAGCTGCTCCTTTGAAATGCAGACAACTCCACGTTCAGCGAGAACATCAGCGCCAACGCAGTTTTCAGCTACCTTTGAAAACCAAGGTTCTGGCACCATTTACAACACTAAGAACAGCTTAGCTATAGGGAAGAAACTCAGAATGTGAAACTGCTTCACAATGAAAAACCCGCTTCGAACGAAATCCCACATTTCTCACACAGTGTCTATAAAACACAATGTGCTGAAAAGCAGCTTATTGAGTATTCCGCACAAAGTAATGATCTAGCTGCTCCTTTGAAATGCAGACAACTCCACGTTCAGCGAGAACATCAGCGCCAACGCAGTTTTCAGCTACCTTTGAAAACCAAGGTTCTGGCACCATTTAAAACACGAAGTACATGTTCGCTATAGGGAAGAAAAACACAGTGCGCTGAAATGCAGCTTATTGAGTATTCCGCACAAAGTAATGATCTAGCTGCTCCTTTGAAATGCAGACAACTCCACGTTCAGCGAGAACATCAGCGCCAATGCAGTTTTCAGCTACCTTTGAAAACCAAGGTTCTGGCACCATTTACATCACGAAGTACATGGTAGCTATAGGGAAGAAAAACACAATGCGCTGAAATGCAGCTTATTGAGTATTCCGCACAAAGTAATGATCTAGCTGCTCCTTTGAAATGCAGACAACTCCACATCCAGAGAGAACATCAACACCAACGCAGTTTTCAGCTACCTTTGAAAACCAAGGTTCTGGCACCATTTACAACACGAAGTACATGTTCGCTATAGGGAAGAAAAACACAATGCGCTGAAATGCAGCTTATTGAGTATTCCGCACAAAGTAATGATCTAGCTGCTCCTTTGAAATGCAGACAACTCCACATCCAGAGAGAACATCAACACCAACGCAGTTTTCAGCTACCTTTAAAACCAAGGTTCTGGCACCATTTACAACACGAAGTACATGTTCGCTATAGGGAAGAAAAACACAATGCGCTGAAATGCAGCTTATTGAGTATTCCGCACAAAGTAATGATCTAGCTGCTCCTTTGAAATGCAGACAACTCCACGTTCAGTGAGAACATCAGCGCCAATGCAGTTTTCTGCTACCTTTGAAAACCAAGCTTCTGGCATCATTTACAACACGAAGTATATGTTCGCTATAGGGAAGAAACTCAGAATGTGCTGAAATGCAGCTTATTGAGTATTGCGCACAAAGTAATGATCTAGCTGCTCCTTTGAAATGCATACAACTCCACGTTCAGTGAGAACATCAGCACCAACGCAGTTTACAGCTACCTTTGAAAACCAAGGTTCTGGCACCATTTACAACGCCAAGTACATGTTCGCTATAGGGAAGAAAAACACAGTGCGCTGAAATGCAGCTTATTGAGAATTCCGCCCAAACTAATTATGTAGCTGCTCCTTTGAAATGCAGTCAACTCCATGTTCAGCGAGAACATCAGCGCCAAGGCACTTACAGCTACCTTTGAAAACCAAGGTTCTGGCACCATTTACAACACGAAGTACAATGCGCTGAAATGCAGCTTATTGAGTATTCCGCACAAAGTAATGATCTAGCTGCTCCTTTGAAATGCAGACAACTCCACGTTCAGCGAGAACATCAACACCAACGCAGTTTTCAGCTACCTTTGAAAACCAAGGTTCTGGCACCATTTACAACACGAAGTACATGTTCGCTATAGGGAAGAAACCTAGAATGTGAAACTGCTTCACAATAAAAACCCGCTTCGAAGAAATCCCACATTTCTCACACAGTGTCTATAAAACACAATGTGCTGAAAAACAGCTTATTGATTATTCCGCACAAAGTAATGATCTAGCTGCTCCTTTGAAATGCAGACAACTCCACGTTCAGCGAGAACATCAACGCCAACGCAGTTTTCAGCTACCTTTGAAAACCAAGGTTCTGGCACCATTTACAACACGAAGTACATGTTCGCTATAGGGAAGAAAAACACAATGTGCTGAAATGCAGCTTATTGAATATTGCGCACAAAGTAATGATCTAGCTGCTCCTTTGAAATGCAGACAACTCCACATCCAGAGAGAACATCAGCACCAACGCAGTTTTCAGCTACCTTTGAAAACCAAGGTTCTGGCACCATTTACAACACGAAGTACATGTTAGCTATAGGGAAGAAAAACACAATGCGCTGAAATGCAGCTTATTGAGTATTCCGCACAAAGTAATGATCTAGCTGCTCCTTTGAAATGCAGACAACTCCACATCCAGAGAGAACATCAACACCAACGCAGTTTTCAGCTACCTTTGAAAACCAAGGTTCTGGCACCATTTACAACACGAAGTACATGTTCGCTATAGGGAAGAAAAACACAATGCGCTGAAATGCAGCTTATTGAGTATTCCGCACAAAGTAATGATCTAGCTGCTCCTTTGAAATGCAGACAACTCCACTATCAGTGAGAACATCAGCACCAACGCAGTTTTCAGCTACCTTTGAAAACCAAGGTTCTGGCACCATTTACAACACGAAGTACATGTTCGCTATAGGGAAGAAAAACACAATGCGCTGAAATGCAGCTTATTGAGTATTCCGCACAAAGTAATGATCTAGCTGCTCCTTTGAAATGCAGACAACTCCACGTTCAGAGAGAACATCAGCGCCAACGCAGTTTTCAGCTACCTTTGAAAACCAAGGTTCTGGCACCATTTACAACACGAAGTACATGTTCGCTATAGGGAAGAAACTCAGAATGTGAAACTGCTTCACAATGGAAAACCCGCTTCGAACGAAATCCCACATATCTCACACAGTGTCTATAAAACACAATGTGCTGAAAAGCAGCTTATTGAATATTCCGCACAAAGTAATGATCTAGCTGCTCCTTTGAAATGCAGACAACTCCGTATCCAGAGAGAACATCAGCACCAACGCAATTTTCAGCTGCCTTTGAAAACCAAGGTTCTGGCACCATTTACAACACGAAGTACATGTTCGCTATAGGGAAGAAAAACACAATGCGCTGAAATGCAGCTTATTGAGTATTCCGCACAAAGTAATGATCTAGCTGCTCCTTTGAAATGCAGACAACTCCACGTTCAGTGAGAACATCAGCGCCAACGCAGTTTTCAGCTACCTTTGAAAACCAAGGTTCTGGCACCATTTACAACACGAAGTACATGTTCGCTATAGGGAAGAAACTCAGAATGTGAAACTGCTTCACAATGGAAAACCCGCTTCGAACGAAATCCCACATTTCTCACACAGTGTCTATAAAACACAATGTGCTGAAAAGCAGCTTATTGAGTATTCCGCACAAAGTAATGATCTAGCTGCTCCTTTGAAATGCAGACAACTCCACGTTCAGCGAGAACATCAACACCAACGCAGTTTTCAGCTACCTTTGAAAACCAAGGTTCTGGCACCATTTACAACACGAAGTACATGTTCGCTATAGGGAAGAAAAACACAATGCGCTGAAATGCAGCTTATTGAGTATTCCGCACAAAGTAATGATCTAGCTGCTCCTTTGAAATGCAGACAACTCCACGTTCAGCGAGAACATCAACACCAACGCAGTTTTCAGCTACCTTTGAAAACCAAGGTTCTGGCACCATTTACAACACGAAGTACATGTTCGCTATAGGGAAGAAAAACACAATGCGCTGAAATGCAGCTTATTGAGTATTCCGCACAAAGTAATGATCTAGCTGCTCCTTTGAAATGCAGACAACTCCACGTTCAGCGAGAACATCAGCGCCAACGCAGTTTTCAGCTACCTTTGAAAACCAAGGTTCTGGCACCATTTACAACACGAAGTACATGTTCGCTATAGGGAAGAAAAACACAATGCGCTGAAATGCAGCTTATTGAGTATTCCGCACAAAGTAATGATCTAGCTGCTCCTTTGAAATGCAGACAACTCCACGTTCAGAGAGAACATCAGCGCCAACGCAGTTTTCAGCTACCTTTGAAAACCAAGGTTCTGGCACCATTTACAACACGAAGTACATGTTCGCTATAGGGAAGAAACTCAGAATGTGAAACTGCTTCACAATGGAAAACCCGCTTCGAACGAAATCCCACATTTCTCACACAGTGTCTATAAAACACAATGTGCTGAAAAGCAGCTTATTGAGTATTCCGCACAAAGTAATGATCTAGCTGCTCCTTTGAAATGCAGACAACTCCACGTTCAGCGAGAACATCAGCGCCAACGCAGTTTTCAGCTACCTTTGAAAACCAAGGTTCTGGCACCATTTACAACACGAAGTACAATGCGCTGAAATGCAGCTTATTGAGTATTCCGCACAAAGTAATGATCTAGCTGCTCCTTTGAAATGCAGACAACTCCACATCCAGAGAGAACATCAGCACCAACGCAGTTTTCAGCTACCTTTGAAAACCAAGGTTCTGGCACCATTTACAACACGAAGTACATGTTCGCTATAGGGAAGAAAAACACAATGCGCTGAATGCAGCTTATTGAGTATTCGCACAAAGTAATGATCTAGCTGCTCTTTGAAATGCAGACAACTCCACATCAGGAGAACATCACCAACGCAGTTTTCAGCTACCTTTGAAAACCAAGGTTCTGGCACCATTTACAACACGAAGTACATGTTCGCTATAGGAAGAAAACACAATGCGCTGAAATGCAGCTTATTGAGTATTCCGCACAAAGTAATGATCTAGCTGCTCCTTTGAAATGCAGACAACTCCACGTTCAGAGAGAACATCAGCGCCAACGCAGTTTTCAGCTACCTTTGAAAACCAAGGTTCTGGCACCATTTACAACACGAAGTACATGTTCGCTATAGGGAAGAAACTCAGAATGTGAAACTGCTTCACAATGGAAAACCCGCTTCGAACGAAATCCCACATTTCTCACACAGTGTCTATAAAACACAATGTGCTGAAAAGCAGCTTATTGAGTATTCCGCACAAAGTAATGATCTAGCTGCTCCTTTGAAATGCAGACAACTCCACGTTCAGCGAGAACATCAACACCAACGCAGTTTTCAGCTACCTTTGAAAACCAAGGTTCTGGCACCATTTACAACACGAAGTACATGTTCGCTATAGGGAAGAAAAACACAATGCGCTGAAATGCAGCTTATTGAGTATTCCGCACAAAGTAATGATCTAGCTGCTCCTTTGAAATGCAGACAACTCCACATCCAGAGAGAACATCAGCACCAACGCAGTTTTCAGCTACCTTTGAAAACCAAGGTTCTGGCACCATTTACAACATGAAGTACATGTTCGCTATAGGGAAGAGAAACACAATGCGCTGAAATGCAGCTTATTGAGTATTCCGCACAAAGTAATGATCTAGCTGCTCCTTTGAAATGCAGACAACTCCACGTTCAGCGAGAACATCAGCACCAACGCAGTTTTCAGCTACCTTTGAAAACCAAGGTTCTGGCACCATTTACAACACGAAGTACATGTTCGCTATAGGGAAGAAACTCAGAATGTGAAACTGCTTCACAATGGAAAACCCGCTTCGAACGAAATCCACATTTCTCACACAGTGTCTATAAAACACAATGTGCTGAAAAGCAGCTTATTGATTATTCCGCACAAAGTAATGATCTAGCTGCTCCTTTGAAATGCAGACAACTCCACATCCAGAGAGAACATCAACACCAACGCAGTTTTCAGCTACCTTTGAAAACCAAGGTTCTGGCACCATTTACAACACGAAGTACATGTTCGCTATAGGGAAGAAACTCAGAATGTGAAACTGCTTCACAATGGAAAACCCGCTTCGAACGAAATCCCACATTTCTCACACAGTGTCTATAAAACACAATGTGCTGAAATGCAGCTTATTGAGTATTCCGCACAAAGTAATGATCTAGCTGCTCCTTTGAAATGCAGACAACTCCACGTCCAGAGAGAACATCAGCGCCAACGCAGTTTTCAGCTACCTTTGAAAACCAAGGTTCTGGCACCATTTACAACACGAAGTACATGTTCGCTATAGGGAAGAAAAACACAATGCGCTGAAATGCAGCTTATTGAGTATTCCGCACAAAGTAATGATCTAGCTGCTCCTTTGAAATGCAGACAACTCCACGTTCAGAGAGAACATCAGCGCCAACGCAGTTTTCAGCTACCTTTGAAAACCAAGGTTCTGGCACCATTTACAACACTAAGTACATGTTCGCTATAGGGAAGAAAAACACAATGCGCTGAAATGCAGCTTATTGAGTATTCCGCACAAAGTAATGATCTAGCTGCTCCTTTGAAATGCAGACAACTCCACGTTCAGCGAGAACATCAGCGCCAACGCAGTTTTCAGCTACCTTTGAAAACCAAGGTTCTGGCACCATTTACAACACGAAGTACATGTTCGCTATAGGGAAGAAAAACACAATGCGCTGAAATGCAGCTTATTGAGTATTCCGCACAAAGTAATGATCTAGCTGCTCCTTTGAAATGCAGACAACTCCACATTCAGAGAGAACATCAGCGCCAACGCAGTTTTCAGCTACCTTTGAAAACCAAGGTTCTGGCACCATTTACAACACGAAGTACATGTTCGCTATAGGGAAGAAACTCAGAATGTGAAACTGCTTCACAATGGAAAACCCGCTTCGAACGAAATCCCACATTTCTCACACAGTGTCTATAAAACACAATGTGCTGAAAAGCAGCTTATTGAGTATTCCGCACAAAGTAATGATCTAGCTGCTCCTTTGAAATGCAGACAACTCCACATCCAGAGAGAACATCAGCGCCAACGCAGTTTTCAGCTACCTTTGAAAACCAAGGTTCTGGCACCATTTACAACACGAAGTACAATGCGCTGAAATGCAGCTTATTGAGTATTCCGCACAAAGTAATGATCTAGCTGCTCCTTTGAAATGCAGACACCTCCACGTTCAGAGAGAACATCAGCGCCAACGCAGTTTTCAGCTACCTTTGAAAACCAAGGTTCTGGCACCATTTACAACACGAAGTACATGTTCGCTATAGGGAAGAAACTCAGAATGTGAAATGCTTCACAATGAAAACCGCTTCGAACGAAATCCAACATTCTCACACAGAGTATATAAAACACAATGTGCTGAGAAAGCAGCTTATTGAGTATTCCGCACAAAGTAATGATCTAGCTGCTCCTTTGAAATGCAGACAACTCCACGTTCAGCGAGAACATCAGCGCCAACGCAGTTTTCAGCTACCTTTGAAACCAAGGTTCTGGCACCATTTACAACACGAAGTACATGTTCGCTATAGGGAAGAAAAACACAATGCGCTGAAATGCAGCTTATTGAGTATTCCGCACAAAGTAATGATCTAGCTGCTCCTTTGAAATGCAGACAACTCCACGTTCAGCGAGAACATCAGCGCCAACGCAGTTTTCAGCTACCTTTGAAAACCAAGGTTCTGGCACCATTTACAACACGAAGTACATGTTCGCTATAGGGAAGAAAAACACAATGCGCTGAAATGCAGCTTATTGAGTATTCCGCACAAAGTAATGATCTAGCTGCTCCTTTGAAATGCAGACAACTCCACGTTCAGCGAGAACATCAGCGCCAACGCAGTTTTCAGCTACCTTTGAAAACCAAGGTTCTGGCACCATTTACAACACTAAGTACATGTTCGCTATAGGGAAGAAACTCAGAATGTGAAACTGCTTCACAATGGAAAACCCGCTTCGAACGAAATCCCACATTTCTCACACAGTGTCTATAAAACACAATGTGCTGAAATGCAGCTTATTGAGTATTCCGCACAAAGTAATGATCTAGCTGCTCCTTTGAAATGCAGACAACTCCACGTTCAGCGAGAACATCAGCGCCAACGCAGTTTTCAGCTACCTTTGAAAACCAAGGTTCTGGCACCATTTACAACACGAAGTACATGTTCGCTATAGGGAAGAAAAACACAATGCGCTGAAATGCAGCTTATTGAGTATTCCGCACAAAGTAATGATCTAGCTGCTCCTTTGAAATGCAGACAACTCCACGTTCAGCGAGAACATCAGCACCAACGCAGTTTTCAGCTACCTTTGAAAACCAAGGTTCTGGCACCATTTACAACACGAAGTACATGTTCGCTATAGGGAAGAAAAACACAATGCGCTGAAATGCAGCTTATTGAGTATTCCGCACAAAGTAATGATCTAGCTGCTCCTTTGAAATGCAGACAACTCCACGTTCAGAGAGAACATCAGCGCCAACGCAGTTTTCAGCTACCTTTGAAAACCAAGGTTCTGGCACCATTTACAACACGAAGTACATGTTCGCTATAGGGAAGAAAAACACAATGCGCTGAAATGCAGCTTATTGAGTATTCCGCACAAAGTAATGATCTAGCTGCTCCTTTGAAATGCAGTCAACTCCACGTTCAGCGAGAACATCAGCAGCAACGCAGTTTTCAGCTACCTTTGAAAACCAAGGTTCTGGCACCATTTACAACACGAAGTACATGTTCGCTATAGGGAAGAAAAACACAATGCGCTGAAATGCAGCTTATTGAGTATTCCGCACAAAGTAATGATCTAGCTGCTCCTTTGAAATGCAGACAACTCCACGTTCAGCGAGAACATCAGCGCCAACGCAGTTTTCAGCTACCTTTGAAAACCAAGGTTCTGGCACCATTTACAACACGAAGTACATGTTTGTTATAGGGAAGAAACTCAGAATGTGAAACTGCTTCACAATGGAAAACCCGCTTCGAACGAAATCCCACATTTCTCACACAGTGTCTATAAAACACAATGTGCTGAAATGCAGCTTATTGAGTATTCCGCACAAAGTAATGATCTAGCTGCTCCTTTGAAATGCAGACAACTCCACATCCAGAGAGAACATCAGCGCCAACGCAGTTTTCAGCTACCTTTGAAAACCAAGGTTCTGGCACCATTTACAACACGAAGTACATGTTCGCTATAGGGAAGAAAAACACAATGCGCTGAAATGCAGCTTATTGAGTATTCCGCACAAAGTAATGATCTAGCTGCTCCTTTGAAATGCAGACAACTCCACGTTCAGCGAGAACATCAGCGCCAACGCAGTTTTCAGCTACCTTTGAAAACCAAGGTTCTGGCACCATTTACAACACGAAGTACATGTTCGCTATAGGGAAGGAACTCAGAATGTGAAACTGCTTCACAATGGAAAACCCGCTTCGAACGAAATCCAACATTTCTCACACAGTGTCTATAAAACACAATGTGCTGAAAAAGCAGCTTATTGAGTATTCCGCACAAAGTAATGATCTAGCTGCTCCTTTGAAATGCAGACAACTCCACGTTCAGCGAGAACATCAACACCAACGCAGTTTTCAGCTACCTTTGAAAACCAAGGTTCTGGCACCATTTACAACACGAAGTACATGTTCGCTATAGGGAAGAAAAACACAATGCGCTGAAATGCAGCTTATTGAGTATTCCGCACAAAGTAATGATCTAGCTGCTCCTTTGAAATGCAGACAACTCCACGTTCAGCGAGAACATCAGCGCCAACGCAGTTTTCAGCTACCTTTGAAAACCAAGGTTCTGGCACCATTTACAACACGAAGTACATGTTCGCTATAGGGAAGAAAAACACAATGCGCTGAAATGCAGCTTATTGAGTATTCCGCACAAAGTAATGATCTAGCTGCTCCTTTGAAATGCAGACAACTCCACGTTCAGCGAGAACATCAGCGCCAACGCAGTTTTCAGCTACCTTTGAAAACCAAGGTTCTGGCACCATTAACAACACGAAGTACATGTTCGCTATAGGGAAGGAACTCAGAATGTGAAACTGCTTCACAATGGAAAACCCGCTTCGAACGAAATCCAACATTACTCACACAGTGTCTATAAAACACAATGTGCTGAAAAGCAGCTTATTGAGTATTCCACACAAAGTAATGATCTAGCTGCTCCTTTGAAATGCAGACAACTCCACATCCAGAGAGAACATCAGCGCCAACGCAGTTTTCAGCTACCTTTGAAAACCAAGGTTCTGGCACCATTTACAACACGAAGTACATGTTCGCTATAGGGAAGAAAAACACAATGCGCTGAAATGCAGCTTATTGAGTATTCCGCACAAAGTAATGATCTAGCTGCTCCTTTGAAATGCAGACAACTCCACGTTCAGCGAGAACATCAGCGCCAACGCAGTTTTCAGCTACCTTTGAAAACCAAGGTTCTGGCACCATTTACAACACGAAGTACATGTTCGCTATAGGGAAGAAAAACACAATGCGCTGAAATGCAGCTTATTGAGTATTCCGCACAAAGTAATGATCTAGCTGCTCCTTTGAAATGCAGACAACTCCACATCCAGCGAGAACATCAGCGCCAACGCAGTTTTCAGCTACCTTTGAAAACCAAGGTTCTGGCACCATTTACAACACGAAGTACATGTTCGCTATAGGGAAGAAAAACACAATGCGCTGAAATGCAGCTTATTGAGTATTCCGCACAAAGTAATGATCTAGCTGCTCCTTTGAAATGCAGACAACTCCACGTTCAGAGAGAACATCAGCGCCAACGCAGTTTTCAGCTACCTTTGAAAACCAAGGTTCTGGCACCATTTACAACACGAAGTACATGTTCGCTATAGGGAAGAAAAACACAATGCGCTGAAATGCAGCTTATTGAGTATTCCGCACAAAGTAATGATCTAGCTGCTCCTTTGAAATGCAGACAACTCCACGTTCAGAGAGAACATCAGCGCCAACGCAGTTTTCAGCTACCTTTGAAAACCAAGTTCTGGCACCATTTACAACACGAAGTACATGTTCGCTATAGGGAAGAAAAACACAATGCGCTGAAATGCAGCTTATTGAGTATTCCGCACAAAGTAATGATCTAGCTGCTCCTTTGAAATGCAGACAACTCCACGTTCAGCGAGAACATCAGCGCCAACGCAGTTTTCAGCTACCTTTGAAAACCAAGGTTCTGGCACCATTTACAACACGAAGTACATGTTCGCTATAGGGAAGAAAAACACAATGCGCTGAAATGCAGCTTATTGAGTATTCCGCACAAAGTAATGATCTAGCTGCTCCTTTGAAATGCAGACAACTCCACGTTCAGCGAGAACATCAGCACCAACGCAGTTTTCAGCTACCTTTGAAAACCAAGGTTCTGGCACCATTTACAACACGAAGTACATGTTCGCTATAGGGAAGAAACTCAGAATGTGAAACTGCTTCACAATGGAAAACCCGCTTCGAACGAAATCCCACATTTCTCACACAGTGTCTATAAAACACAATGTGCTGAAAAGCAGCTTATTGAGTATTCCGCACAAAGTAATGATCTAGCTGCTCCTTTGAAATGCAGACAACTCCACGTTCAGCGAGAACATCAGCGCCAACGCAGTTTTCAGCTACCTTTGAAACCAAGGTTCTGGCACCATTTACAACACGAAGTACATGTTCGCTATAGGGAAGAAAAACACAATGCGCTGAAATGCAGCTTATTGAGTATTCCGCACAAAGTAATGATCTAGCTGCTCCTTTGAAATGCAGACAACTCCACGTTCAGCGAGAACATCAGCGCCAACGCAGTTTTCAGCTACCTTTGAAAACCAAGGTTCTGGCACCATTTACAACACGAAGTACATGTTCGCTATAGGGAAGAAAAACACAATGCGCTGAAATGCAGCTTATTGAGTATTCCGCACAAAGTAATGATCTAGCTGCTCCTTTGAAATGCAGACAACTCCACATCCAGAGAGAACATCAGCACCAACGCAGTTTTCAGCTACCTTTGAAAACCAAGGTTCTGGCACCATTTACAACACGAAGTACATGTTTGTTATAGGGAAGAAATCAGAATGTGAAACTGCTTCACAATGGAAAACCCGCTTTGAACGAAATCCCACATTTCTCACACAGTGTCTATAAAACACAATGCGCTGAAATGCAGCTTATTGAGTATTCCGCACAAAGTAATGATCTAGCTGCTCCTTTGAAATGCAGACAACTCCACATCCAGAGAGAACATCAGCACCAACGCAGTTTTCAGCTACCTTTGAAAACCAAGGTTCTGGCACCATTTACAACACGAAGTACATGTTCGCTATAGGGAAGAAACACAGAATGTGAAACTGCTTCACAATGGAAAACCCGCATCGAACGAAATAACACATTTCTCACACAGTGTGTAAAACACAATGCGGTGAAATGCAGCTTATTGAGTATTCCGCACAAAGTAATGATCTAGCTGCTCCTTTGAAATGCAGACAACTCCACGTTCAGCGAGAACATCAACACCAACGCAGTTTTCAGCTACCTTTGAAAACCAAGGTTCTGGCACCATTTACAACACGAAGTACATGTTCGCTATAGGGAAGAAAAACACAATGCGCTGAAATGCAGCTTATTGAGTATTCCGCACAAAGTAATGATCTAGCTGCTCCTTTGAAATGCAGACAACTCCACGTTCAGAGAGAACATCAGCACCAACGCAGTTTTCAGCTACCTTTGAAAACCAAGGTTCTGGCACCATTTACAACACGAAGTACATGTTCGCTATAGGGAAGAAAAACACAATGCGCTGAAATGCAGCTTATTGAGTATTCCGCACAAAGTAATGATCTAGCTGCTCCTTTGAAATGCAGACAACTCCACGTTCAGCGAGAACATCAGCACCAACGCAGTTTTCAGCTACCTTTGAAAACCAAGGTTCTGGCACCATTTACAACACGAAGTACATGTTCGCTATAGGGAAGAAACTCAGAATGTGAAACTGCTTCACAATGGAAAACCCGCTTCGAACGAAATCCCACATTTCTCACACAGTGTCTATAAAACACAATGTGCTGAAAAGCAGCTTATTGAGTATTCCGCACAAAGTAATGATCTAGCTGCTCCTTTGAAATGCAGACAACTCCACGTTCAGCGAGAACATCAGCACCAACGCAGTTTTCAGCTACCTTTGAAAACCAAGGTTCTGGCACCATTTACAACACGAAGTACATGTTCGCTATAGGGAAGAAACTCAGAATGTGAAACTGCTTCACAATGGAAAACCCGCTTCGAAAATCCACATTCTCACAGTGTTAAAACACAATGGCTGAAATGCAGCTTATTGAGTATTCCGCACAAAGTAATGATCTAGCTGCTCCTTTGAAATGCAGACAACTCCACGATCAGCGAGAACATCAGCACCAACGCAGTTTTCAGCTACCTTTGAAAACCAAGGTTCTGGCACCATTTACAACACGAAGTACATGTTCGCTATAGGGAAGAAACTCAGAATGTGAAACTGCTTCACAATGGAAAACCCGCTTCGAACGAAATCCCACATTTCTCACACAGTGTCTATAAAACACAATGTGCTGAAATGCAGCTTATTGAGTATTCCGCACAAAGTAATGATCTAGCTGCTCCTTTGAAATGCAGACAACTCCACGTTCAGGGAGAACATCAACACCAACGCAGTTTTCAGCTACCTTTGAAAACCAAGGTTCTGGCACCATTTACAACACGAAGTACATGTTAGCTATAGGGAAGAAAAACACAATGCGCTGAAATGCAGCTTATTGAGTATTCCGCACAAAGTAATGATCTAGCTGCTCCTTTGAAATGCAGACAACTCCACATTCAGAGAGAACATCAACACCAACGCAGTTTTCAGCTACCTTTGAAAACCAAGGTTCTGGCACCATTTACAACACGAAGTACATGTTCGCTATAGGGAAGAAAAACACAATGCGCTGAAATGCAGCTTATTGAGTATTCCGCACAAAGTAATGATCTAGCTGCTCCTTTGAAATGCAGACAACTCCACGTTCAGCGAGAACATCAGCACCAACGCAGTTTTCAGCTACCTTTGAAAACCAAGGTTCTGGCACCATTTACAACACGAAGTACATGTTTGCTATAGGGAAGAAAAACACAATGCGCTGAAATGCAGCTTATTGAGTATTCCGCACAAAGTAATGATCTAGCTGCTCCTTTGAAATGCAGACAACTCCACGTTCAGCGAGAACATCAGCACCAACGCAGTTTTCAGCTACCTTTGAAAACCAAGGTTCTGGCACCATTTACAACACGAAGTACATGTTCGCTATAGGGAAGAAACTCAGAATGTGAAACTGCTTCACAATGGAAAACCCGCTTCGAACGAAATCCCACATTTCTCACACAGTGTCTATAAAACACAATGTGCTGAAAAGCAGCTTATTGAGTATTCCGCACAAAGTAATGATCTAGCTGCTCCTTTGAAATGCAGACAACTCCACGTTCAGCGAGAACATCAACGCCAACGCAGTTTTCAGCTACCTTTGAAAACCAAGGTTCTGGCACCATTTACAACACGAAGTACATGTTCGCTATAGGGAAGAAAAACACAATGCGCTGAAATGCAGCTTATTGAGTATTCCGCACAAAGTAATGATCTAGCTGCTCCTTTGAAATGCAGTCGACTCCACGTTCAGTGAGAACATCAGCGCCAATGCCGTTTTCAGCTACCTTTGAAAACCAAGGTTCTGGCACCATTTAAACACGAAGTACAATGCGCTGAAATGCAGCTTATTGAGTATTCCGCACAAAGTAATGATCTAGCTGCTGCTTTGAAATGCAGACAACTCCACATCCAGAGAGAACATCAGCACCAACGCAGTTTTCAGCTACCTTTGAAAACCAAGGTTCTGGCACCATTTACAACATGAAGTACATGTTCGCTATAGGGAAGAAAAACACAATGCGCTGAAATGCAGCTTATTGAGTATTCCGCACAAAGTAATGATCTAGCTGCTCCTTTGAAATACAGACAACTCCACGTTCAGCGAGAACATCAGCGCCAACGCAGTTTTCAGCTACCTTTGAAAACCAAGGTTCTGGCACCATTTACAACACGAAGTACATGTTCGCTATAGGGAAGGAACTCAGAATGTGAAACTGCTTCACAATGGAAAACCCGCTTCGAACGAAATCCCACATTTCTCACACAGTGTCTATAAAACACAATGTGCTGAAAAGCAGCTTATTGAGTATTCCGCACAAAGTAATGATCTAGCTGCTCCTTTGAAATGCAGACAACTCCACGTTCAGCGAGAACATCAGCGCCAACGCAGTTTTCAGCTACCTTTGAAAACCAAGGTTCTGGCACCATTTACAACACGAAGTACATGTTCGCTATAGGGAAGAAAAACACAATGCGCTGAAATGCAGCTTATTGAGTATTCCGCACAAAGTAATGATCTAGCTGCTCCTTTGAAATGCAGACAACTCCACGTTCAGAGAGAACATCAACACCAACGCAGTTTTCAGCTACCTTTGAAAACCAAGGTTCTGGCACCATTTACAACACGAAGTACATGTTCGCTATAGGGAAGAAAAACACAATGCGCTGAAATGCAGCTTATTGAGTATTCCGCACAAAGTAATGATCTAGCTGCTCCTTTGAAATGCAGACAACTCCACATCCAGAGAGAACATCAACACCAACGCAGTTTTCAGCTACCTTTGAAAACCAAGGTTCTGGCACCATTTACAACACGAAGTACATGTTCGCTATAGGGAAGAAAAACACAATGCGCTGAAATGCAGCTTATTGAGTATTCCGCACAAAGTAATGATCTAGCTGCTCCTTTGAAATGCAGACAACTCCACATCCAGAGAGAACATCAGCACCAACGCAGTTTTCAGCTACCTTTGAAAACCAAGGTTCTGGCACCATTTACAACACGAAGTACATGTTAGCTATAGGGAAGAAAAACACAATGCGCTGAAATGCAGCTTATTGAGTATTCCGCACAAAGTAATGATCTAGCTGCTACTTTGAAATGCAGACAACTCCACGTTCAGCGAGAACATCAGCGCCAACGCAGTTTTCAGCTACCTTTGAAAACCAAGGTTCTGGCACCATTTACAACACTAAGTACATGTTCGCTATAGGGAAGAAACTCAGAATGTGAAACTGCTTCACAATGGAAAACCCGCTTCGAACGAAATCCCACATTTCTCACACAGTGTCTATAAAACACAATGTGCTGAAAAGCAGCTTATTGAGTATTCCGCACAAAGTAATGATCTAGCTGCTCCTTTGAAATGCAGACAACTCCACGTTCAGCGAGAACATCAGCGCCAACGCAGTTTTCAGCTACCTTTGAAAACCAAGGTTCTGGCACCATTTACAACACGAAGTACATGTTCGCTATAGGGAAGAAAAACACAATGCGCTGAAATGCAGCTTATTGAGTATTCCGCACAAAGTAATGATCTAGCTGCTCCTTTGAAATGCAGACAACTCCACGTTCAGCGAGAACATCAGCGCCAACGCAGTTTTCAGCTACCTTTGAAAACCAAGGTTCTGGCACCATTTACAACACGAAGTACATGTTAGCTATAGGGAAGAAAAACACAATGCGCTGAAATGCAGCTTATTGAGTATTCCGCACAAAGTAATGATCTAGCTGCTCCTTTGAAATGCAGACAACTCCACGTTCAGCGAGAACATCAACACCAACGCAGTTTTCAGCTACCTTTGAAAACCAAGGTTCTGGCACCATTTACAACACGAAGTACATGTTCGCTATAGGGAAGAAAAACACAATGCGCTGAAATGCAGCTTATTGAGTATTCCGCACAAAGTAATGATCTAGCTGCTCCTTTGAAATGCAGACAACTCCACATTCAGAGAGAACATCAACACCAACGCAGTTTTCAGCTACCTTTGAAAACCAAGGTTCTGGCACCATTTACAACACGAAGTACATGTTCGCTATAGGGAAGAAAAACACAATGCGCTGAAATGCAGCTTATTGAGTATTCCGCACAAAGTAATGATCTAGCTGCTCCTTTGAAATGCAGACAACTCCACGTTCAGCGAGAACATCAGCGCCAACGCAGTTTTCAGCTACCTTTGAAAACCAAGGTTCTGGCACCATTTACAACACGAAGTACATGTTCGCTATAGGGAAGAAAAACACAATGCGCTGAAATGCAGCTTATTGAGTATTCCGCACAAAGTAATGATCTAGCTGCTCCTTTGAAATGCAGACAACTCCACGTTCAGAGAGAACATCAGCGCCAACGCAGTTTTCAGCTACCTTTGAAAACCAAGGTTCTGGCACCATTTACAACACGAAGTACATGTTCGCTATAGGGAAGAAAAACACAATGCGCTGAAATGCAGCTTATTGAGTATTCCGCACAAAGTAATGATCTAGCTGCTCCTTTGAAATGCAGACAACTCCACGTTCAGCGAGAACATCAGCGCCAAGGCAGTTTTCAGCTACCTTTGAAAACCAAGGTTCTGGCACCATTTACAACACGAAGTACATGTTCGCTATAGGGAAGAAAAACACAATGCGCTGAAATGCAGCTTACTGAGTATTCCGCACAAAGTAATGATCTAGCTGCTCCTTTGAAATGCAGACAACTCCACGTTCAGCGAGAACATCAGCACCAACGCAGTTTTCAGCTACCTTTGAAAACCAAGGTTCTGGCACCATTTACAACACGAAGTACATGTTCGCTATAGGGAAGAAACTCAGAATGTGAAACTGCTTCACAATGGAAAACCCGCTTCGAACGAAATCCCACATTTCTCACACAGTGTCTATAAAACACAATGTGCTGAAAAGCAGCTTATTGAGTATTCCGCACAAAGTAATGATCTAGCTGCTCCTTTGAAATGCAGACAACTCCACGTTCAGCGAGAACATCAACGCCAACGCAGTTTTCAGCTACCTTTGAAAACCAAGGTTCTGGCACCATTTACAACACGAAGTACATGTTCGCTATAGGGAAGAAAAACACAATGCGCTGAAATGCAGCTTATTGAGTATTCCGCACAAAGTAATGATCTAGCTGCTCCTTTGAAATGCAGACAACTCCACGTTCAGTGAGAACATCAACACCAACGCAGTTTTCAGCTACCTTTGAAAACCAAGGTTCTGGCACCATTTACAACACGAAGTACATGTTCGCTATAGGGAAGAAAAACACAATGCGCTGAAATGCAGCTTATTGAGTATTCCGCACAAAGTAATGATCTAGCTGCTCCTTTGAAATGCAGTCAACTCCACGTTCAGCGAGAACATCAGCACCAACGCAGTTTTCAGCTACCTTTGAAAACCAAGGTTCTGGCACCATTTACAACACGAAGTACATGTTCGCTATAGGGAAGAAAAACACAATGCGCTGAAATGCAGCTTATTGAGTATTCCGCACAAAGTAATGATCTAGCTGCTCCTTTGAAATGCAGACAACTCCACGTTCAGAGAGAACATCAGCACCAACGCAGTTTTCAGCTACCTTTGAAAACCAAGGTTCTGGCACCATTTACAACACGAAGTACATGTTCGCTATAGGGAAGAAACTCAGAATGTGAAACTGCTTCACAATGGAAAACCCACTTCGAACGAAATCCCACATTTCTCACACAGTGTGTATAAAACACAATGTGCTGAAATGCAGCTAATTGAGTATTCCGCACAAAGTATTGATCTAGCTGCTCCTTTGAAATGCAGTCAACTCCACGTTCAGAGAGAACATCAGCACCAACGCAGTTTTCAGCTACCTTTGAAAACCAAGGTTCTGGCACCATTTACAACACGAAGTACATGCTCGCTATAGGGAAGAAAAACACAATGCGCTGAAATGCAGCTTATTGAGTATTCCGCACAAAGTAATGATCTAGCTGCTCCTTTGAAATGCAGACAACTCCACGTTCAGCGAGAACATCAGCGCCAACGCAGTTTTCAGCTACCTTTGAAAACCAAGGTTCTGGCACCATTTACAACACGAAGTACATGTTCGCTATAGGGAAGAAACTCAGAATGTGAAACTGCTTCACAATGGAAAACCCGCTTCGAACGAAATCCCACATTTCTCACACAGTGTCTATAAAACACAATGTGCTGAAATGCAGCTTATTGAGTATTCCGCACAAAGTAATGATCTAGCTGCTCCTTTGAAATGCAGACAACTCCACGTCCAGAGAGAACATCAGCGCCAACGCAGTTTTCAGCTACCTTTGAAAACCAAGGTTCTGGCACCATTTACAACACGAAGTACATGTTCGCTATAGGGAAGAAAAACACAATGCGCTGAAATGCAGCTTATTGAGTATTCCGCACAAAGTAATGATCTAGCTGCTCCTTTGAAATGCAGACAACTCCACGTTCAGCGAGAACATCAGCGCCAACGCAGTTTTCAGCTACCTTTGAAAACCAAGGTTCTGGCACCATTTACAACACGAAGTACATGTTCGCTATAGGGAAGAAAAACACAATGCGCTGAAATGCAGCTTATTGAGTATTCCGCACAAAGTAATGATCTAGCTGCTCCTTTGAAATGCAGACAACTCCACGTTCAGCGAGAACATCAACACCAACGCAGTTTTCAGCTACCTTTGAAAACCAAGGTTCTGGCACCATTTACAACACGAAGTACATGTTCGCTATAGGGAAGAAACACAGAATGTGAAACTGCTTCACAATGGAAAACCCGCTTCGAACGAAATCCAGACAACTCCACTTCAGCGAGAACATTAACACCAACGCAGTTTTCAGCTACCTTTGAAAACCAAGGTTCTGGCACCATTTACAACACGAAGTACATGTTCGCTATAGGGAAGAAAAACACAATGCGCTGAAAAGCAACTTATTGAGTATTCCGCACAAAGTAATGATCTAGCTGCTCCTTTGAAATGCAGACAACTCCACGTTCAGAGAGAACATCAGCACCAACGCAGTTTTCAGCTACCTTTGAAAACCAAGGTTCTGGCACCATTTACAACACGAAGTACATGTTCGCTATAGGGAAGAAACTCAGAATGTGAAACTGCTTCACAATGGAAAACCTGCTTCGAACGAAATCCCACATTTCTCACACAAGGTCTATATAACACAATGTGCTGAAAAGCAACTTATTGAGTATTCCGCACAAAGTAATGATCTAGCTGCTCCTTTGAAATGCAGAAAACTCCACCTTCAGCGAGAACATCAGCGCCAACGCAGTTTTCAGCTACCTTTGAAAACCAAGGTTCTGGCACCATTTACAACACGAAGTACATGTTCGCTATAGGGAAGAAAAACACAATGCGCTGAAATGCAGCTTATTGAGTATTCCGCACAAAGTAATGATCTAGCTGCTCCTTTGATATGCAGTCAACTCCACGTTCAGCGAGAACATCAGCACCAACGCAGTTTTCAGCTACCTTTGAAAACCAAGGTTCTGGCACCATTTACAACACGAAGTACATGTTCGCTATAGGGAAGAAAAACACAATGCGCTGAAATGCAGCTTATTGAGTATTCCGCACAAAGTAATGATCTAGCTGCTCCTTTGAAATGCAGACAACTCCACGTTCAGCGAGAACATCAGCGCCAACGCAGTTTTCAGCTACCTTTGAAAACCAAGGTTCTGGCACCATTTACAACACGAAGTACATGTTCGCTATAGGGAAGAAAAACACAATGCGCTGAAATGCAGCTTATTGAGTATTCCGCACAAAGTAATGATCTAGCTGCTCCTTTGAAATGCAGACAACTCCACATCCAGAGAGAACATCAGCGCCAACGCAGTTTTCAGCTACCTTTGAAAACCAAGGTTCTGGCACCATTTACAACACGAAGTACATGTTCGCTATAGGGAAGAAAAACACAATGCGCTGAAATGCAGCTTATTGAGTATTCCGCACAAAGTAATGATAGGTGGTCCTTTAAATGCAGACAACTCCACGTTCAGCGAGAACATCAGCACCAACGCAGTTTTCAGCTACCTTTGAAAACCAAGGTTCTGGCACCATTTACAACACGAAGTACATGTTCGCTATAGGGAAGAAACTCAGAATGTGAAACTGCTTCACAATGGAAAACCCGCTTCGAACGAAATCCCACATTTCTCACACAGTGTCTATAAAACACAATGTGCTGAAAAGCAGCTTATTGAGTATTCCGCACAAAGTAATGATCTAGCTGCTCCTTTGAAATGCAGACAACTCCACGTTCAGCGAGAACATCAGCGCCAACGCAGTTTTCAGCTACCTTTGAAAACCAAGGTTCTGGCACCATTTACAACACGAAGTACATGTTCGCTATAGGGAAGAAAAACACAATGCGCTGAAATGCAGCTTATTGAGTATTCCGCACAAAGTAATGATCTAGCTGCTCCTTTGAAATGCAGACAACTCCACATTCAGCGAGAACATCAGCACCAACGCAGTTTTCAGCTACCTTTGAAAACCAAGATTCTGGCACCATTTACAACACGAAGTACATGTTCGCTATAGGGAAGAAAAACACAATGCGCTGAAATGCAGCTTATTGAGTATTCCGCACAAAGTAATGATCTAGCTGCTCCTTTGAAATGCAGACAACTCCACATCCAGAGAGAACATCAGCACCAACGCAGTTTTCAGCTACCTTTGAAAACCAAGGTTCTGGCACCATTTACAACACGAAGTACATGTTCGCTATAGGGAAGAAAAACACAATGCGCTGAAATGCAGCTTATTGAGTATTCCGCACAAAGTAATGATCTAGCTGCTCCTTTGAAATGCAGACAACTCCACATCCAGAGAGAACATCAACACCAACGCAGTTTTCAGCTAC
Source organism: Ochotona curzoniae (assembly GCF_017591425.1). Taxonomy (NCBI): domain Eukaryota; kingdom Metazoa; phylum Chordata; class Mammalia; order Lagomorpha; family Ochotonidae; genus Ochotona; species Ochotona curzoniae. The sequence goes on along the minus strand of NW_024465929.1, from coordinate 39,766 downwards.
CTTTGAAAACCAAGGTTCTGGCACCATTTACAACACGAAGTACATGTTCGCTATAGGGAAGAAAAACACAATGCGCTGAAATGCAGCTTATTGAGTATTCCGCACAAAGTAATGATCTAGCTGCTCCTTTGAAATGCAGACAACTCCACGTTCAGCGAGAACATCAGCGCCAACGCAGTTTTCAGCTACCTTTGAAAACCAAGGTTCTGGCACCATTTACAACACGAAGTACATGTTCGCTATAGGGAAGAAAAACACAATGCGCTGAAATGCAGCTTATTGAGTATTCCGCACAAAGTAATGATCTAGCTGCTCCTTTGAAATGCAGACAACTCCACGTTCAGCGAGAACATTAACACCAACGCAGTTATCTGCTACCTTTGAAAACCAAGGTTCTGGCACCATTTACAACACGAAGTACATGTTCGCTATAGGGAAGAAAAACACAATGCGCTGAAATGCAGCTTATTGAGTATTCCGCACAAAGTAATGATCTAGCTGCTCCTTTGAAATGCAGACAACTCCACGTTCAGCGAGAACATCAGCGCCAACGCAGTTTTCAGCTACCTTTGAAAACCAAGGTTCTGGCACCATTTACAACACGAAGTACATGTTCGCTATAGGGAAGAAAACACAATGCGCTGAAATGCAGCTTATTGAGTATTCCGCACAAAGTAATGATCTAGCTGCTCCTTTGAAATGCAGACAACTCCACGTTCAGCGAGAACATCAGCACCAACGCAGTTTTCAGCTACCTTTGAAAACCAAGGTTCTGGCACCATTTACAACACGAAGTACATGTTCGCTATAGGGAAGAAACTCAGAATGTGAAACTGCTTCACAATGGAAAACCCGCTTCGAACGAAATCCCACATTTCTCACACAGTGTCTATAAAACACAATGTGCTGAAAAGCAGCTTATTGAGTATTCCGCACAAAGTAATGATCTAGCTGCTCCTTTGAAATGCAGACAACTCCACGTTCAGCGAGAACATCAGCGCCAACGCAGTTTTCAGCTACCTTTGAAAACCAAGGTTCTGGCACCATTTACAACACGAAGTACATGTTCGCTATAGGGAAGAAAAACACAATGCGCTGAAATGCAGCTTATTGAGTATTCCGCACAAAGTAATGATCTAGCTGCTCCTTTGAAATGCAGACAACTCCACATCCAGAGAGAACATCAGCGCCAACGCAGTTTTCAGCTACCTTTGAAAACCAAGGTTCTGGCACCATTTACAACACGAAGTACATGTTCGCTATAGGGAAGAAAAACACAATGCGCTGAAATGCAGCTTATTGAGTATTCCGCACAAAGTAATGATCTAGCTGCTCCTTTGAAATGCAGACAACTCCACGTTCAGCGAGAACATCAGCACCAACGCAGTTTTCAGCTACCTTTGAAAAACAAGGTTCTGGCACCATTTACAACACGAAGTACATGTTCGCTATAGGGAAGAAAAACACAATGCGCTGAAATGCAGCTTATTGAGTATTCCGCACAAAGTAATGATCTAGCTGCTCCTTTGAAATGCAGACAACTCCACGTTCAGCGAGAACATCAGCGCCAACGCAGTTTTCAGCTACCTTTGAAAACCAAGGTTCTGGCACCATTTACAACACGAAGTACATGTTCGCTATAGGGAAGAAACTCAGAATGTGAAACTGCTTCACAATGGAAAACCCGCTTCGAACGAAATCCCACATTTCTCACACAGTGTCTATAAAACACAATGTGCTGAAATGCAGCTTATTGAGTATTCCGCACAAAGTAATGATCTAGCTGCTCCTTTGAAATGCAGACAACTCCACATCCAGAGAGAACATCAACACCAACGCAGTTTTCAGCTACCTTTGAAAACCAAGGTTCTGGCACCATTTACAACACGAAGTACATGTTCGCTATAGGGAAGAAAAACACAATGCGCTGAAATGCAGCTTATTGAGTATTCCGCACAAAGTAATGATCTAGCTGCTCCTTTGAAATGCAGACAACTCCACGTTCAGCGAGAACATCAGCACCAACGCAGTTTTCAGCTACCTTTGAAAACCAAGGTTCTGGCACCATTTACAACACGAAGTACATGTTCGCTATAGGGAAGAAACTCAGAATGTGAAACTGCTTCACAATGGAAAACCCGCTTCGAACGAAATCCCACATTTCTCACACAGTGTCTATAAAACACAATGTGCTGAAAAGCAGCTTATTGAGTATTCCGCACAAAGTAATGATCTAGCTGCTCCTTTGAAATGCAGACAACTCCACATCCAGAGAGAACATCAGCGCCAACGCAGTTTTCAGCTACCTTTGAAAACCAAGGTTCTGGCACCATTTACAACACGAAGTACATGTTCGCTATAGGGAAGAAAAACACAATGCGCTGAAATGCAGCTTATTGAGTATTCCGCACAAAGTAATGATCTAGCTGCTCCTTTGAAATGCAGACAACTCCACGTTCAGCGAGAACATCAGCGCCAACGCAGTTTTCAGCTACCTTTGAAAACCAAGGTTCTGGCACCATTTACAACACGAAGTACATGTTCGCTATAGGGAAGAAAAACACAATGCGCTGAAATGCAGCTTATTGAGTATTCCGCACAAAGTAATGATCTAGCTGCTCCTTTGAAATGCAGACAACTCCACGTTCAGCGAGAACATCAACACCAACGCAGTTTTCAGCTACCTTTGAAAACCAAGGTTCTGGCACCATTTACAACACGAAGTACATGTTCGCTATAGGGAAGAAAAACACAATGCGCTGAAATGCAGCTTATTGAGTATTCCGCACAAAGTAATGATCTAGCTGCTCCTTTGAAATGCAGACAACTCCACATCAGAGAGAACATCAGCACCAACGCAGTTTTCAGCTACCTTTGAAAACCAAGGTTCTGGCACCATTTACAACACGAAGTACATGTTCGCTATAGGGAAGAAAAACACAATGCGCTGAAATGCAGCTTATTGAGTATTCCGCACAAAGTAATGATCTAGCTGCTCCTTTGAAATGCAGACAACTCCACGTTCAGCGAGAACATCAACACCAACGCAGTTTTCAGCTACCTTTGAAAACCAAGGTTCTGGCACCATTTACAACACGAAGTACATGTTCGCTATAGGGAAGAAACTCAGAATGTGAAACTGCTTCACAATGGAAAACCCGCTTCGAACGAAATCCAACATTTCTCACACAGTGTCTATAAAACACAATGTGCTGAAATGCAGCTTATTGAGTATTCCGCACAAAGTAATGATCTAGCTGCTCCTTTGAAATGCAGACAACTCCACGTTCAGCGAGAACATCAACGCCAACGCAGTTTTCAGCTACCTTTGAAAACCAAGGTTCTGGCACCATTTACAACACGAAGTACATGTTCGCTATAGGGAAGAAAAACACAATGCGCTGAAATGCAGCTTATTGAGTATTCCGCACAAAGTAATGATCTAGCTGCTCCTTTGAAATGCAGACAACTCCACGTTCAGCGAGAACATCAGCGCCAACGCAGTTTTCTGCTACCTTTGAAAACCAAGGTTCTGGCACCATTTACAACACGAAGTATATGTTCGCTATAGGGAAGAAAAACACAATGCGCTGAAATGCAGCTTATTGAGTATTCCGCACAAAGTAATGATCTAGCTGCTCCTTTGAAATGCAGACAACTCCACGTTCAGCGAGAACATCAGCACCAACGCAGTTTTCAGCTACCTTTGAAAACCAAGGTTCTGGCACCATTTACAACACGAAGTACATGTTCGCTATAGGGAAGAAAAACACAATGCGCTGAAATGCAGCTTATTGAGTATTCCGCACAAAGTAATGATCTAGCTGCTCCTTTGAAATGCAGACAACTCCACGTTCAGCGAGAACATCAGCGCCAACGCAGTTTTCAGCTACCTTTGAAAACCAAGGTTCTGGCACCATTTACAACACGAAGTACATGTTCGCTATAGGAAAGAAAAACACAATGCGCTGAAATGCAGCTTATTGAGTATTTCGCACAAAGTAATGATCTAGCTGCTCCTTTGAAATGCAGACAACTCCACGTTCAGCGAGAACATCAGCACCAACGCAGTTTTCAGCTACCTTTGAAAACCAAGGTTCTGGCACCATTTACAACACGAAGTACATGTTCGCTATAGGGAAGAAACTCAGAATGTGAAACTGCTTCACAATGGAAAACCCGCTTCGAACGAAATCCCACATTTCTCACACAGTGTCTATAAAACACAATGTGCTGAAAAGCAGCTTATTGAGTATTCCGCACAAAGTAATGATCTAGCTGCTCCTTTGAAATGCAGACAACTCCACGTTCAGCGAGAACATCAGCGCCAACGCAGTTTTCAGCTACCTTTGAAAACCAAGGTTCTGGCACCATTTACAACACGAAGTACATGTTCGCTATAGGGAAGAAAAACAATGCGCTGAAATGCAGCTTATTGAGTATTCCGCACAAAGTAATGATCTAGCTGCTCCTTTGAAATGCAGACAACTCCACGTTCAGCGAGAACATCAGCACCAACGCAGTTTTCAGCTACCTTTGAAAACCAAGGTTCTGGCACCATTTACAACACGAAGTACATGTTCGCTATAGGGAAGAAAAACACAATGCGCTGAAATGCAGCTTATTGAGTATTCCGCACAAAGTAATGATCTAGCTGCTCCTTTGAAATGCAGACAACTCCACGTTCAGCGAGAACATCAACGCCAACGCAGTTTTCAGCTACCTTTGAAAACCAAGGTTCTGGCACCATTTACAACACGAAGTACATGTTCGCTATAGGGAAGAAAAACACAATGCGCTGAAATGCAGCTTATTGAGTATTCCGCACAAAGTAATGATCTAGCTGCTCCTTTGAAATGCAGACAACTCCACGTTCAGCGAGAACATCAGCGCCAACGCAGTTTTCAGCTACCTTTGAAAACCCAGCTTCTGGCACCATTTACAACACGAAGTACATGTTCGTTATAAGGAAGAAAAACACAATGCGCTGAAATGCAGCTTATTCAGTATTCCGCACAAAGTAATGATCTAGCTGCTCCTTTGAAATGCAGACAACTCCACGTTCAGCGAGAACATTAACACCAACGCAGTTTTCAGCTACCTTTGAAAACCAAGGTTCTGGCACCATTTACAACACGAAGTACATGTTCGCTATAGGAAGAAACTCAGAATGTGAAACTGCTTCACAATGGAAAACCCGCTTCGAACGAAATCCCACATTTCCCACACAGTGTCTATAAAACACAATGTGCTGAAAAGCAGCTTATTGAGTATTCCGCACAAAGTAATGATCTAGCTGCTCCTTTGAAATGCAGACAACTCCACGTTCAGCGAGAACATCAGCGCCAACGCAGTTTTCAGCTACCTTTGAAAACCAAGGTTCTGGCACCATTTACAACACGAAGTACATGTTCGCTATAGGGAAGAAAAACACAATGCGCTGAAATGCAGCTTATTGAGTATTCCGCACAAAGTAATGATCTAGCTGCTCCTTTGAAATGCAGACAACTCCACGTTCAGCGAGAACATCAACGCCAACGCAGTTTTCAGCTACCTTTGAAAACCAAGGTTCTGGCACCATTTACAACACGAAGTACATGTTCGCTATAGGGAAGAAAAACACAATGCGCTGAAATGCAGCTTATTGAGTATTCCGCACAAAGTAATGATCTAGCTGCTCCTTTGAAATGCAGACAACTCCACATCCAGTGAGAACATCAGCGCCAACGCAGTTTTCTGCTACCTTTGAAAACCAAGGTTCTGGCATCATTTACAACACGAAGTATATGTTCGCTATAGGGAAGAAAAACACAATGCGCTGAAATGCAGCTTATTGAGTATTCCGCACAAAGTAATGATCTAGCTGCTCCTTTGAAATGCAGACAACTCCACGTTCAGCGAGAACATCAGCGCCAACGCAGTTTTCAGCTACCTTTGAAAACCAAGGTTCTGGCACCATTTACAACACGAAGTACATGTTCGCTATAGGGAAGAAAAACACAATGCGCTGAAATGCAGCTTATTGAGTATTCCGCACAAAGTAATGATCTAGCTGCTCCTTTGAAATGCAGACAACTCCACGTTCAGCGAGAACATCAGCGCCAACGCAGTTTTCAGCTACCTTTGAAAACCAAGGTTCTGGCACCATTTACAACACGAAGTACATGTTCGCTATAGGGAAGAAAACACAATGCGCTGAAATGCAGCTTATTGAGTATTCCGCACAAAGTAATGATCTAGCTGCTCCTTTGAAATGCAGACAACTCCACGTTCAGCGAGAACATCAGCACCAACGCAGTTTTCAGCTACCTTTGAAAACCAAGGTTCTGGCACCATTTACAACACGAAGTACATGTTCGCTATAGGGAAGAAACTCAGAATGTGAAACTGCTTCACAATGGAAAACCCGCTTCGAACGAAATCCCACATTTCTCACACAGTGTCTATAAAACACAATGTGCTGAAATGCAGCTTATTGAGTATTCCGCACAAAGTAATGATCTAGCTGCTCCTTTGAAATGCAGACAACTCCACATCCAGAGAGAACATCAACACCAACGCAGTTTTCAGCTACCTTTGAAAACCAAGGTTCTGGCACCATTTACAACACGAAGTACATGTTCGCTATAGGGAAGAAAAACACAATGCGCTGAAATGCAGCTTATTGAGTATTCCGCACAAAGTAATGATCTAGCTGCTCCTTTGAAATGCAGACAACTCCACGTTCAGCGAGAACATCAGCGCCAACGCAGTTTTCAGCTACCTTTGAAAACCAAGGTTCTGGCACCATTTACAACACGAAGTACATGTTCGCTATAGGGAAGAAAAACACAATGCGCTGAAATGCAGCTTATTGAGTATTCCGCACAAAGTAATGATCTAGCTGCTCCTTTGAAATGCAGACAACTCCACGTTCAGCGAGAACATCAGCGCCAACGCAGTTTTCAGCTACCTTTGAAAACCAAGGTTCTGGCACCATTTACAACACGAAGTACATGTTCGCTATAGGGAAGAAACTCAGAATGTGAAACTGCTTCACAATGGAAAACCCGCTTCGAACGAAATCCCACATATCTCACACAGTGTCTATAAAACACAATGTGCTGAAAAGCAGCTTATTGAGTATTCCGCACAAAGTAATGATCTAGCTGCTCCTTTGAAATGCAGACAACTCCACATCCAGAGAGAACATCAGCACCAACGCAGTTTTCAGCTACCTTTGAAAACCAAGGTTCTGGCACCATTTACAACACGAAGTACATGTTCGCTATAGGAGAAACAGAATGTGAAATGCTTCACAATAAACCGTCGAAGAACCACATTCTACACAGTGCTAAAAACACAATGCGCTGAAATGCAGCTTATTGAGTATTCCGCACAAAGTAATGATCTAGCTGCTCCTTTGAAATGCAGACAACTCCACATCCAGAGAGAACATCAACACCAACGCAGTTTTCAGCTACCTTTGAAAACCAAGGTTCTGGCACCATTTACAACACGAAGTACATGTTCGCTATAGGGAAGAAAAACACAATGCGCTGAAATGCAGCTTATTGAGTATTCCGCACAAAGTAATGATCTAGCTGCTCCTTTGAAATGCAGACAACTCCACGTTCAGAGAGAACATCAGCACCAACGCAGTTTTCAGCTACCTTTGAAAACCAAGGTTCTGGCACCATTTACAACACGAAGTACATGTTCGCTATAGGGAAGAAAAACACAATGCGCTGAAATGCAGCTTATTGAGTATTCCGCACAAAGTAATGATCTAGCTGCTCCTTTGAAATACAGACAACTCCACGTTCAGCGAGAACATCAACACCAACGCAGTTTTCAGCTACCTTTGAAAACCAAGGTTCTGGCACCATTTACAACACGAAGTACATGTTCGCTATAGGGAAGAAACTCAGAATGTGAAACTGCTTCACAATGGAAAACCCGCTTCGAACGAAATCCAACATTTCTCACACAGTGTCTATAAAACACAATGTGCTGAAAAGCAGCTTATTGAGTATTCCGCACAAAGTAATGATCTAGCTGCTCCTTTGAAATGCAGACAACTCCACGTTCAGCGAGAACATCAGCGCCAACGCAGTTTTCAGCTACCTTTGAAAACCAAGGTTCTGGCACCATTTACAACACGAAGTACATGTTCGCTATAGGGAAGAAACTCAGAATGTGAAACTGCTTCACAATGGAAAACCCGCTTCGAACGAAATCCCACATTTCTCACACAGTGTCTATAAAACACAATGTGCTGAAAAGCAGCTTATTGAGTATTCCGCACAAAGTAATGATCTAGCTGCTCCTTTGAAATGCAGACAACTCCACATCCAGAGAGAACATCAGCGCCAACGCAGTTTTCAGCTACCTTTGAAAACCAAGGTTCTGGCACCATTTACAACACGAAGTACATGTTCGCTATAGGGAAGAAAAACACAATGCGCTGAAATGCAGCTTATTGAGTATTCCGCACAAAGTAATGATCTAGCTGCTCCTTTGAAATGCAGACAACTCCACGTTCAGTGAGAACATCAGCGCCAACGCAGTTTTCAGCTACCTTTGAAAACCAAGGTTCTGGCACCATTTACAACACGAAGTACATGTTCGCTATAGGAAGAAACTCAGAATGTGAAACTGCTTCACAATGGAAAACCCGCTTCGAACGAAATCCCACATTCTCACACAGTGTCTATAAAACACAATGGCTGAAAGCAGCTTATTGAGTATTCCGCACAAAGTAATGATCTAGCTGCTCCTTTGAAATGCAGACAACTCCACGTTCAGCGAGAACATCAGCGCCAACGCAGTTTTCAGCTACCTTTGAAAACCCAGCTTCTGGCACCATTTACAACACGAAGTACATGTTCGCTATAGGGAAGAAAAACACAATGCGCTGAAATGCAGCTTATTGAGTATTCCGCACAAAGTAATGATCTAGCTGCTCCTTTGAAATGCAGACAACTCCACGTTCAGAGAGAACATCAGCACCAACGCAGTTTTCAGCTACCTTTGAAAACCAACGTTCTGGCACCATTTACAACACGAAGTACATGTTCGCTATAGGGAAGAAAAACACAATGCGCTGAAATGCAGCTTATTGAGTATTCCGCACAAAGTAATGATCTAGCTGCTCCTTTGAAATGCAGTCAACTCCACGTTCAGCGAGAACATCAACACCAACACAGTTTTCAGCTACCTTTGAAAACCAAGGTTCTGGCACCATTTACAACACGAAGTACATGTTCGCTATAGGGAAGAAAAACACAATGCGCTGAAATGCAGCTTATTGAGTATTCCGCACAAAGTAATGATCTAGCTGCTCCTTTGAAATGCAGACAACTCCACGTTCAGCGAGAACATCAGCGCCAACGCAGTTTTCAGCTACCTTTGAAAACCAAGGTTCTGGCACCATTTACAACACGAAGTACATGTTCGCTATAGGGAAGAAACTCAGAATGTGAAACTGCTTCACAATGGAAAACCCGCTTCGAACGAAATCCCACATTTCTCACACAGTGTCTATAAAACACAATGTGCTGAAATGCAGCTTATTGAGTATTCCGCACAAAGTAATGATCTAGCTGCTCCTTTGAAATGCAGACAACTCCACGTTCAGCGAGAACATCAACGCCAACGCAGTTTTCAGCTACCTTTGAAAACCAAGGTTCTGGCACCATTTACAACACGAAGTACATGTTCGCTATAGGGAAGAAAAACACAATGCGCTGAAATGCAGCTTATTGAGTATTCCGCACAAAGTAATGATCTAGCTGCTCCTTTGAAATGCAGACAACTCCACGTTCAGAGAGAACATCAGCACCAACGCAGTTTTCAGCTACCTTTGAAAACCAAGGTTCTGGCACCATTTACAACACGAAGTACATGTTCGCTATAGGGAAGAAAAACACAATGCGCTGAAATGCAGCTTATTGAGTATTCCGCACAAAGTAATGATCTAGCTGCTCCTTTGAAATGCAGACAACTCCACGTTCAGAGAGAACATCAGCACCAACGCAGTTTTCAGCTACCTTTGAAAACCAAGGTTCTGGCACCATTTACAACACGAAGTACATGTTCGCTATAGGGAAGAAAAACACAATGCGCTGAAATGCAGCTTATTGAGTATTCCGCACAAAGTAATGATCTAGCTGCTCCTTTGAAATGCAGACAACTCCACGTTCAGAGAGAACATCAGCACCAACGCAGTTTTCAGCTACCTTTGAAAACCAAGGTTCTGGCACCATTTACAACACGAAGTACATGTTCGCTATAGGGAAGAAAAACACAATGCGCTGAAATGCAGCTTATTGAGTATTCCGCACAAAGTAATGATCTAGCTGCTCCTTTGAAATGCAGACAACTCCACGTTCAGCGAGAACATCAGCGCCAACGCAGTTTTCAGCTACCTTTGAAAACCAAGGTTCTGGCACCATTTACAACACGAAGTACATGTTCGCTATAGGGAAGAAACTCAGAATGTGAAACTGCTTCACAATGGAAAACCCGCTTCGAACGAAATCCCACATTTCTCACACAGTGTCTATAAAACACAATGTGCTGAAAAGCAGCTTATTGAGTATTCCGCACAAAGTAATGATCTAGCTGCTCCTTTGAAATGCAGACAACTCCACGTTCAGAGAGAACATCAGCGCCAACGCAGTTTTCAGCTACCTTTGAAAACCAAGGTTCTGGCACCATTTACAACACGAAGTACATGTTCGCTATAGGGAAGAAAAACACAATGCGCTGAAATGCAGCTTATTGAGTATTCCGCACAAAGTAATGATCTAGCTGCTCCTTTGAAATGCAGACAACTCCACGTTCAGCGAGAACATCAGCACCAACGCAGTTTTCAGCTACCTTTGAAAACCAAGGTTCTGGCACCATTTACAACACGAAGTACATGTTCGCTATAGGGAAGAAAAACACAATGCGCTGAAATGCAGCTTATTGAGTATTCCGCACAAAGTAATGATCTAGCTGCTCCTTTGAAATGCAGACAACTCCACATCCAGAGAGAACATCAACACCAACGCAGTTTTCAGCTACCTTTGAAAACCAAGGTTCTGGCACCATTTACAACACGAAGTACATGTTCGCTATAGGGAAGAAAAACACAATGCGCTGAAATGCAGCTTATTGAGTATTCCGCACAAAGTAATGATCTAGCTGCTCCTTTGAAATGCAGACAACTCCACATCCAGAGAGAACATCAGCACCAACGCAGTTTTCAGCTACCTTTGAAAACCAAGGTTCTGGCACCATTTACAACACGAAGTACATGTTCGCTATAGGGAAGAAAAACACAATGCGCTGAAATGCAGCTTATTGAGTATTCCGCACAAAGTAATGATCTAGCTGCTCCTTTGAAATGCAGACAACTCCACGTTCAGAGAGAACATCAGCGCCAACGCAGTTTTCAGCTACCTTTGAAAACCAAGGTTCTGGCACCATTTACAACACGAAGTACATGTTCGCTATAGGGAAGAAAAACACAATGCGCTGAAATGCAGCTTATTGAGTATTCCGCACAAAGTAATGATCTAGCTGCTCCTTTGAAATGCAGACAACTCCACGTTCAGAGAGAACATCAGCGCCAACGCAGTTTTCAGCTACCTTTGAAAACCAAGGTTCTGGCACCATTTACAACACGAAGTACATGTTCGCTATAGGGAAGAAAAACACAATGCGCTGAAATGCAGCTTATTGAGTATTCCGCACAAAGTAATGATCTAGCTGCTCCTTTGAAATACAGACAACTCCACGTTCAGCGAGAACATCAGCGCCAACGCAGTTTTCAGCTACCTTTGAAAACCAAGGTTCTGGCACCATTTACAACACGAAGTACATGTTCGCTATAGGGAAGAAAACACAATGCGCTGAAATGCAGCTTATTGAGTATTCCGCACAAAGTAATGATCTAGCTGATCCTTTGAAATGCAAACAACTCCACGTTCAGCGAGAACATCAGCACCAATGCTGTTTTCAGCTACCTTTGAAAACCAAGGTTCTGGCACCATTTACAACACGAAGTACATGTTCGCTATAGGGAAGAAACTCAGAATGTGAAACTGCTTCACAAGAAAACCCGCTTCGAAGAAATCCACATTTCTCACACAGTGTCTATAAAACACAATGTGCTGAAAAGCAGCTTATTGAGTATTCCGCACAAAGTAATGATCTAGCTGCTCCTTTGAAATGCAGACAACTCCACGTTCAGCGAGAACATCAACGCCAACGCAGTTTTCAGCTACCTTTGAAAACCAAGGTTCTGGCACCATTTACAACACGAAGTACATGTTCGCTATAGGGAAGAAAAACACAATGCGCTGAAATGCAGCTTATTGAGTATTCCGCACAAAGTAATGATCTAGCTGCTCCTTTGAAATGCAGACAACTCCACATCCAGAGAGAACATCAACACCAATGCAGTTTTCAGCTACCTTTGAAAACCCAGCTTCTGGCACCATTTACAACACGAAGTACATGTTCGTTATAAGGAAGAAAAACACAATGCGCCGAAATGCAGCTTATTCAGTATTCCGCACAAAGTAATGATCCAGCTGCTCCTTTGAAATGCAGACAACTCCACGTTCAGCGAGAACATTAACACCAACGCAGTTTTCAGCTACCTTTGAAAACCAAGCTTCTGGCACCATTTACAACACGAAGTACATGTTCGCTATAGGGAAGAAAAACACAATGCGCTGAAATGCAGCTTATTGAGTATTCCGCACAAAGTAATGATCTAGCTGCTCCTTTGAAATGCAGACAACTCCACGTTCAGAGAGAACATCAGCGCCAACGCAGTTTTCAGCTACCTTTGAAAACCAAGGTTCTGGCACCATTTACAACACGAAGTACATGTTCGCTATAGGGAAGAAACTCAGAATGTGAAACTGCTTCACAATGGAAAACCCGCTTCGAACGAAATCCACATTTCTCACACAGTGTCTATAAAACACAATGTGCTGAAAAGCAGCTTATTGAGTATTCCGCACAAAGTAATGATCTAGCTGCTCCTTTGAAATGCAGACAACTCCACGATCCAGAGAGAACATCAGCACCAACGCAGTTTTCAGCTACCTTTGAAAACCAAGGTTCTGGCACCATTTACAACACGAAGTACATGTTCGCTATAGGGAAGAAAAACACAATGCGCTGAAATGCAGCTTATTGAGTATTCCGCACAAAGTAATGATCTAGCTGCTCCTTTGAAATGCAGACAACTCCACGTTCAGCGAGAACATCAGCGCCAACGCAGTTTTCAGCTACCTTTGAAAACCAAGGTTCTGGCACCATTTACAACACGAAGTACATGTTCGCTATAGGGAAGAAACTCAGAATGTGAAACTGCTTCACAATGGAAAACCCGCTTCGAACGAAATCCCACATTTCTCACACAGTGTCTATAAAACACAATGTGCTGAAAAGCAGCTTATTGAGTATTCCGCACAAAGTAATGATCTAGCTGCTCCTTTGAAATGCAGACAACTCCACATCCAGAGAGAACATCAGCGCCAACGCAGTTTTCAGCTACCTTTGAAAACCAAGGTTCTGGCACCATTTACAACACGAAGTACATGTTCGCTATAGGGAAGAAAAACACAATGCGCTGAAATGCAGCTTATTGAGTATTCCGCACAAAGTAATGATCTAGCTGCTCCTTTGAAATGCAGACAACTCCACGTTCAGCGAGAACATCAGCGCCAACGCAGTTTTCAGCTACCTTTGAAAACCAAGGTTCTGGCACCATTTACAACACGAAGTACATGTTCGCTATAGGGAAGAAAAACACAATGCGCTGAAATGCAGCTTATTGAGTATTCCGCACAAAGTAATGATCTAGCTGCTCCTTTGAAATGCAGACAACTCCACATCCAGAGAGAACATCAACGCCAACGCAGTTTTCAGCTACCTTTGAAAACCAAGGTTCTGGCACCATTTACAACACGAAGTACATGTTCGCTATAGGGAAGAAAAACACAATGCGCTGAAATGCAGCTTATTAGTATTCGCACAAAGTAATGATCTAGCTGCTCCTTTGAAATGCAGACAACTCCACATCAGGAGAACATCACACAACGCAGTTTTCAGCTACCTTTGAAAACCAAGGTTCTGGCACCATTTACAACACGAAGTACATGTTCGCTATAGGGAAGAAAAACACAATGCGCTGAAATGCAGCTTATTGAGTATTCCGCACAAAGTAATGATCTAGCTGCTCCTTTGAAATGCAGACAACTCCACGTTCAGAGAGAACATCAGCACCAACGCAGTTTTCAGCTACCTTTGAAAACCAAGGTTCTGGCACCATTTACAACACGAAGTACATGTTCGCTATAGGGAAGAAACTCAGAATGTGAAACTGCTTCACAATGGAAAACCCGCTTCGAACGAAATCCCACATTTCTCACACAGTGTCTATAAAACACAATGTGCTGAAAAGCAGCTTATTGAGTATTCCGCACAAAGTAATGATCTAGCTGCTCCTTTGAAATGCAGACAACTCCACGTTCAGCGAGAACATCAACGCCAACGCAGTTTTCAGCTACCTTTGAAAACCAAGGTTCTGGCACCATTTACAACACGAAGTACATGTTCGCTATAGGGAAGAAAAACACAATGCGCTGAAATGCAGCTTATTGAGTATTCCGCACAAAGTAATGATCTAGCTGCTCCTTTGAAATGCAGACAACTCCACGTTCAGCGAGAACATCAGCGCCAACGCAGTTTTCAGCTACCTTTGAAAACCAAGGTTCTGGCATCATTTACAACACGAAGTATATGTTCGCTATAGGGAAGAAAAACACAATGCGCTGAAATGCAGCTTATTGAGTATTCCGCACAAAGTAATGATCTAGCTGCTCCTTTGAAATGCAGACAACTCCACGTTCAGCGAGAACATCAGCGCCAACGCAGTTTTCAGCTACCTTTGAAAACCAAGGTTCTGGCACCATTTACAACACGAAGTACATGTTCGCTATAGGGAAGAAAAACACAATGCGCTGAAATGCAGCTTATTGAGTATTCCGCACAAAGTAATGATCTAGCTGCTCCTTTGAAATGCAGACAACTCCACGTCCAGAGAGAACATCAGCGCCAACGCAGTTTTCAGCTACCTTTGAAAACCAAGGTTCTGGCACCATTTACAACACGAAGTACATGTTCGCTATAGGGAAGAAAAACACAATGCGCTGAAATGCAGCTTATTGAGTATTCCGCACAAAGTAATGTTCTAGCTGCTCCTTTGAAATGCAGACAACTCCACGTTCAGCGAGAACATCAGCACCAACGCAGTTTTCAGCTACCTTTGAAAACCAAGGTTCTGGCACCATTTACAACACGAAGTACATGTTCGCTATAGGGAAGAAACTCAGAATGTGAAACTGCTTCACAATGGAAAACCCGCTTCGAACGAAATCCCACATTTCTCACACAGTGTCTATAAAACACAATGTGCTGAAAAGCAGCTTATTGAGTATTCCGCACAAAGTAATGATCTAGCTGCTCCTTTGAAATGCAGACAACTCCACGTTCAGCGAGAACATCAACGCCAACGCAGTTTTCAGCTACCTTTGAAAACCAAGGTTCTGGCACCATTTACAACACGAAGTACATGTTCGCTATAGGGAAGAAAAACACAATGCGCTGAAATGCAGCTTATTGAGTATTCCGCACAAAGTAATGATCTAGCTGCTCCTTTGAAATGCAGACAACTCCACATCCAGAGAGAACATCAACACCAACGCAGTTTTCAGCTACCTTTGAAAACCAAGGTTCTGGCACCATTTACAACACGAAGTACATGTTAGCTATAGGGAAGAAAAACACAATGCGCTGAAATGCAGCTTATTGAGTATTCCGCACAAAGTAATGATCTAGCTGCTCCTTTGAAATGCAGACAACTCCACGTTCAGCGAGAACATCAGCACCAACGCAGTTTTCAGCTACCTTTGAAAACCAAGGTTCTGGCACCATTTACAACACGAAGTACATGTTAGCTATAGGGAAGAAAAACACAATGCGCTGAAATGCAGCTTATTGAGTATTCCGCACAAAGTAATGATCTAGCTGCTCCTTTGAAATGCAGACAACTCCACATCCAGAGAGAACATCAGCGCCAACGCAGTTTTCAGCTACCTTTGAAAACCAAGGTTCTGGCACCATTTACAACACGAAGTACATGTTCGCTATAGGGAAGAAAAACACAATGCGCTGAAATGCAGCTTATTGAGTATTCCGCACAAAGTAATGATCTAGCTGCTCCTTTGAAATGCAGACAACTCCACGTTCAGCGAGAACATCAGCGCCAACGCAGTTTTCAGCTACCTTTGAAAACCAAGGTTCTGGCACCATTTACAACACGAAGTACATGTTAGCTATAGGGAAGAAACTCAGAATGTGAAACTGCTTCACAATGGAAAACCCGCTTCGAACGAAATCCCACATTTCTCACACAGTGTCTATAAAACACAATGTGCTGAAAAGCAGCTTATTGAGTATTCCGCACAAAGTAATGATCTAGCTGCTCCTTTGAAATGCAGACAACTCCACGTTCAGCGAGAACATCAGCGCCAACGCAGTTTTCAGCTACCTTTGAAAACCAAGGTTCTGGCACCATTTACAACACGAAGTACATGTTCGCTATAGGGAAGAAAAACACAATGCGCTGAAATGCAGCTTATTGAGTATTCCGCACAAAGTAATGATCTAGCTGCTCCTTTGAAATGCAGACAACTCCACGTTCAGCGAGAACATCAGCGCCAACGCAGTTTTCAGCTACCTTTGAAAACCAAGGTTCTGGCACCATTTACAACACGAAGTACAGGTTAGCTATAGGGAAGAAAAACACAATGCGCTGAAATGCAGCTTATTGAGTATTCCGCACAAAGTAATGATCTAGCTGCTCCTTTGAAATGCAGACAACTCCACGTTCAGAGAGAACATCAACACCAACGCAGTTTTCAGCTACCTTTGAAAACCAAGGTTCTGGCACCATTTACAACACGAAGTACATGTTCGCTATAGGGAAGAAAAACACAATGCGCTGAAATGCAGCTTATTGAGTATTCCGCACAAAGTAATGATCTAGCTGCTCCTTTGAAATGCAGACAACTCCACGTTCAGCGAGAACATCAGCGCCAACGCAGTTTTCAGCTACCTTTGAAAACCAAGGTTCTGGCACCATTTACAACACGAAGTACATGTTCGCTATAGGGAAGAAAAACACAATGCGCTGAAATGCAGCTTATTGAGTATTCCGCACAAAGTAATGATCTAGCTGCTCCTTTGAAATGCAGACAACTCCACGTTCAGCGAGAACATCAGCGCCAACGCAGTTTTCAGCTACCTTTGAAAACCAAGGTTCTGGCACCATTTACAACACGAAGTACATGTTCGCTATAGGGAAGAAAACTCAATGCGCTGAAATGCAGCTTATTGAGTATTCCGCACAAAGTAATGATCTAGCTGCTCCTTTGAAATGCAGACAACTCCACGTTCAGCGAGAACATCAGCGCCAACGCAGTTTTCAGCTACCTTTGAAAACCAAGGTTCTGGCACCATTTACAACACGAAGTACATGTTCGCTATAGGGAAGAAACACAGAATGTGAAACTGCTTCACAATGAAAAACCCGCTTCGAACGAAATCCCACATTTCTCACACAGTGTCTATAAAACACAATGTGCTGAAAAGCAGCTTATTGAGTATTCCGCACAAAGTAATGATCTAGCTGCTCCTTTGAAATACAGACAACTCCACGTTCAGAGAGAACATCAGCACCAACGCAGTTTTCAGCTACCTTTGAAAACCAAGGTTCTGGCACCATTTACAACACGAAGTACATGTTCGCTATAGGGAAGAAAAACACAATGCGCTGAAATGCAGCTTATTGAGTATTCCGCACAAAGTAATGATCTAGCTGCTCCTTTGAAATGCAGACAACTCCACGTTCAGCGAGAACATCAGCGCCAACGCAGTTTTCAGCTACCTTTGAAAACCAAGGTTCTGGCACCATTTACAACACGAAGTACATGTTCGCTATAGGGAAGAAAAACACAATGCGCTGAAATGCAGCTTATTGAGTATTCCGCACAAAGTAATGATCTAGCTGCTCCTTTGAAATGCAGACAACTCCACGTTCAGCGAGAACATCAGCGCCAACGCAGTTTTCAGCTACCTTTGAAAACCAAGGTTCTGGCACCATTTACAACACGAAGTACATGTTCGCTATAGGGAAGAAACTCAGAATGTGAAAATGCTTCACAATGGAAAACCCGCTTCGAACGAAATCCCACATTTCTCACACAGTGTCTATAAAACACAATGTGCTGAAAAGCAGCTTATTGAGTGTTCCGCACAAAGTAATGATCTAGCTGCTCCTTTGAAATGCAGACAACTCCACATCCAGAGAGAACATCAACACCAACGCAGTTTTCAGCTACCTTTGAAAACCAAGGTTCTGGCACCATTTACAACACGAAGTACATGTTCGCTATAGGGAAGAAACCAGAATGTGAAACTGCTTCACAATGAAAACCGCTTCGAAGAAATCCACATTTCTCACGCAGTGTATAAAACACAATGTGCTAAAAGCAGCTTATTGAGTATTCCGCACAAAGTAATGATCTAGCTGCTCCTTTGAAATGCAGACAACTCCACATCCAGAGAGAACATCAACACCAACGCAGTTTTCAGCTACATTTGAAAACCAAGGTTCTGGCACCATTTACAACACGAAGTACATGTTAGCTATAGGGAAGAAAAACACAATGCGCTGAAATGCAGCTTATTGAGTATTCCGCACAAAGTAATGATCTAGCTGCTCCTTTGAAATGCAGACAACTCCACGATCAGAGAGAACATCAACACCAACGCAGTTTTCAGCTACCTTTGAAAACCAAGGTTCTGGCACCATTTACAACACGAAGTACATGTTAGCTATAGGGAAGAAAAACACAATGCGCTGAAATGCAGCTTATTGAGTATTCCGCACAAAGTAATGATCTAGCTGCTCCTTTGAAATGCAGACAACTCCACGTTCAGCGAGAACATCAGCACCAACGCAGTTTTCAGCTACCTTTGAAAACCAAGGTTCTGGCACCATTTACAACACGAAGTACATGTTAGCTATAGGGAAGAAACTCAGAATGTGAAACTGCTTCACAATGGAAAACCGCTTCGAACGAAATCCACATTTCTCACACAGTGTCTATAAAACACAATGTGCTGAAAAGCAGCTTATTGAGTGTTCCGCACAAAGTAATGATCTAGCTGCTCCTTTGAAATGCAGACAACTCCACATCCAGAGAGAACATCAACACCAACGCAGTTTTCAGCTACCTTTGAAAACCAAGGTTCTGGCACCATTTACAACACTAAGTACATGTTCGCTATAGGGAAGAAACTCAGAATGTGAAACTGCTTCAAATGGAAAACCCGCATCGAACAAAATCCCACATTTCTCACACAGTGTCTATAAAACACAATGTGCTGAAAAGCAGCTTATTGAGTATTCCGCACAAAGTAATGATCTAGCTGCTCCTTTGAAATGCAGACAACTCCACGTTCAGCGAGAACATCAGCGCCAACGCAGTTTTCAGCTACCTTTGAAATCCAAGGTTCTGGCACCATTTACAACACTAAGTACATGTTCGCTATAGGGAAGAAACACAGAATGTGAAACTGCTTCACTATAAAAAACCCGCTTCAAATGAAATCCCACATTTCTCACACAGTGTGTATAAAACACAATGTGCTGAAAAGCAGCTTATTGAGTGTTCCGCACAAAGTAATGATCTAGCTGCTCCTTTGAAATGCAGACAACTCCACATCCAGAGAGAACATTAACACCAACGCAGTTTTCAGCTACCTTTGAAAACCAAGGTTCTGGCATCATTTACAAAACGAGGTACATGTTAGCTATAGGGAAGAAAAACACAATGCGCTGAAATGCAGCTTTTTGAGTATTCCGCACAAAGTAATGATCCAGCTGCTCCTTTGAAATGCAGACAACTCCACATCCAGAGAGAACATCAACACCAACGCAGCTTTCAGCTACCTTTGAAAACCAAGGTTCTGGCACCATTTACAACACGAAGTACATGTTAGCTATAGGGAAGAAAAACACAATGCGCTGAAATGCAGCTTATTGAGTATTCCGCACAAAGTAATGATCTAGCTGCTCCTTTGAAATGCAGACAACTCCACGTTCAGCGAGAACATCAGCACCAACGCAGTTTTCAGCTACCTTTGAAAACCAAGGTTCTGGCACCATTTACAACACGAAGTACATGTTAGCTATAGGGAAGAAAAACACAATGCGCTGAAATGCAGCTTATTGAGTATTCCGCACAAAGTAATGATCTAGCTGCTCCTTTGAAATGCAGACAACTCCACGTTCAGCGAGAACATCAGCGCCAACGCAGTTTTCAGCTACCTTTGAAAACCAAGGTTCTGGCACCATTTACAACACTAAGTACATGTTCGCTATAGGGAAGAAACTCAGAATGTGAAACTGCTTCACAATTAAAAACCCGCTTCGAACGAAATCCCACATTTTTCACACAGTGTCTATAAAACACAATGTGCTGAAAAGCAGCTTATTGAGTATTCCGCACAAAGTAATGATCTAGCTGCTCCTTTGAAATGCAGACAACTCCACGTTCAGCGAGAACATCAACGCCAACGCAGTTTTCAGCTACCTTTGAAAACCAAGGTTCTGGCACCATTTACAACACGAAGTACATGTTCGCTATAGGGAAGAAAAACACAATGCGCTGAAATGCAGCTTATTGAGTATTCCGCACAAAGTAATGATCTAGCTGCTCCTTTGAAATGCAGACAACTCCACGTTCAGAGAGAACATCAGCGCCAACGCAGTTTTCAGCTACCTTTGAAAACCAAGGTTCTGGCACCATTTACAACACGAAGTACATGTTCGCTATAGGGAAGAAAAACACAATGCGCTGAAATGCAGCTTATTGAGTATTCCGCACAAAGTAATGATCTAGCTGCTCCTTTGAAATGCAGACAACTCCACATCCAGAGAGAACATCAACACCAACGCAGTTTTCAGCTACCTTTGAAAACCAAGGTTCTGGCACCATTTACAACACGAAGTACATGTTCGCTATAGGGAAGAAAAACACAATGCGCTGAAATGCAGCTTATTGAGTATTCCGCACAAAGTAATGATCTAGCTGCTCCTTTGAAATGCAGACAACTCCACGTTCAGCGAGAACATCAGCGCCAACGCAGTTTTCAGCTACCTTTGAAAACCAAGGTTCTGGCACCATTTACAACACGAAGTACATGTTCGCTATAGGGAAGAAACTCAGAATGTGAAACTGCTTCACAATCAAAAACCCGCTTCGAACGAAATCCCACATTTTTCACACAGTGTCTATAAAACACAATGTGCTGAAAAGCAGCTTATTGAGTATTCCGCACAAAGTAATGATCTAGCTGCTCCTTTGAAATGCAGACAACTCCACGTTCAGCGAGAACATCAACGCCAACGCAGTTTTCAGCTACCTTTGAAAACCAAGGTTCTGGCACCATCTACAGCACGAAGTACATGTTCGCTATAGGGAAGAAAAACACAATGCGCTGAAATGAAGCTTATTGAGTATTCCGCACAAAGTAATTATCTAGCTGCTCCTTTGAAATGCAGACAACTCCACATCCAGAGAGAACATCAACACCAACGCAGTTTTCAGCTGCATTTGAAAACCAAGGTTCTGGCACCATTTACATCACGAAGTACATGTTAGCTATAGGGAAGAAAAACACAATGCGCTGAAATGCAGCTTATTGAGTATTCCGCACAAAGTAATGATCTAGCTGCTCCTTTGAAATGCAGACAACTCCATATCCAGAGAGAACATCAACACCAACGCAGTTTTCAGCTACCTTTGAAAACCAAGGTTCTGGCACCATTTACAACACGAAGTACATGTTCGCTATAGGGAAGAAACACACAATGCGCTGAAATGCAGCTTATTGAGTATTCCGCACAAAGTAATGATCTAGCTGCTCCTTTGAAATGCAGACAACTCCACTATCCAGAGAGAACATCAGCACCAACGCAGTTTTCAGCTACCTTTGAAAACCAAGGTTCTGGCACCATTTACAACACGAAGTACATGTTAGCTATAGGGAAGAAAAACACAATGCGCTGAAATGCAGCTTATTGAGTATTCCGCACAAAGTAATGATCTAGCTGCTCCTTTGAAATGCAGACAACTCCACGTTCAGCGAGAACATCAGCGCCAACGCAGTTTTCAGCTACCTTTGAAAACCAAGGTTCTGGCACCATTTACAACACTAAGTACATGTTCGCTATAGGGAAGAAACTCAGAATGTGAAACTGCTTCACAATGAAAAACCCGCTTCGAATGAAATCCCACATTTCTCACACAGTGTCTATAAAACACAATGTGCTGAAAAGCAGCTTATTGAGTATTCCGCACAAAGTAATGATCTAGCTGCTCCTTTGAAATGCAGACAACTCCACGTTCAGCGAGAACATCAGCGCCAACGCAGTTTTCAGCTACCTTTGAAAACCAAGGTTCTGGCACCATTTACAACACGAAGTACATGTTCGCTATAGGGAAGAAAAACACAATGCGCTGAAATGCAGCTTATTGAGTATTCCGCACAAAGTAATGATCTAGCTGCTCCTTTGAAATGCAGACAACTCCACGTTCAGCGAGAACATCAGCGCCAACGCAGTTTTCAGCTACCTTTGAAAACCAAGGTTCTGGCACCATTTACAACACGAAGTACATGTTAGCTATAGGGAAGAAAAACACAATGCGCTGAAATGCAGCTTATTGAGTATTCCGCACAAAGTAATGATCTAGCTGCTCCTTTGAAATGCAGACAACTCCACATCCAGAGAGAACATCAACACCAACGCAGTTTTCAGCTACCTTTGAAAACCAAGGTTCTGGCACCATTTACAACACGAAGTACATGTTCGCTATAGGGAAGAAAAACACAATGCGCTGAAATGCAGCTTATTGAGTATTCCGCACAAAGTAATGATCTAGCTGCTCCTTTGAAATGCAGACAACTCCACATCCAGAGAGAACATCAACACCAACGCAGTTTTCAGCTACCTTTGAAAACCAAGGTTCTGGCACCATTTACAACACGAAGCACATGTCAGCTATAGGGAAGAAAAACAAAATGCGCTGAAATGCAGCTTATTGAGTATTCCGCACAAAGTAATGATCTAGCTGCTCCTTTGAAATGCAGACAACTCCACGTTCAGAGAGAACATCAGCGCCAACGCAGTTTTCAGCTACCTTTGAAAACCAAGGTTCTGGCACCATTTACAACACGAAGTACATGTTCGCTATAGGGAAGAAAAACACAATGCGCTGAAATGCAGCTTATTGAGTATTCCGCACAAAGTAATGATCTAGCTGCTCCTTTGAAATGCAGACAACTCCACGTTCAGAGAGAACATCAGCGCCAACGCAGTTTTCAGCTACCTTTGAAAACCAAGGTTCTGGCACCATTTACAACACGAAGTACATGTTCGCTATAGGGAAGAAAAACACAATGCGCTGAAATGCAGCTTATTGAGTATTCCGCACAAAGTAATGATCTAGCTGCTCCTTTGAAATGCAGACAACTCCACGTTCAGCGAGAACATCAGCGCCAACGCAGTTTTCAGCTACCTTTGAAAACCAAGGTTCTGGCACCATTTACAACACGAAGTACATGTTCGCTATAGGGAAGAAAACACAATGCGCTGAAATGCAGCTTATTGAGTATTCCGCACAAAGTAATGATCTAGCTGCTCCTTTGAAATGCAGACAACTCCACGTTCAGCGAGAACATCAACACCAACGCAGTTTTCAGCTACCTTTGAAAACCAAGGTTCTGGCACCATTTACAACACGAAGTACATGTTCGCTATAGGGAAGAAACTCAGAATGTGAAACTGCTTCACAATGAAAAACCCGCTTCGAACGAAATCCCACATTTCTCACACAGTGTCTATAAAACACAATGTGCTGAAAAGCAGCTTATTGAGTGTTCCGCACAAAGTAATGATCTAGCTGCTCCTTTGAAATGCAGACAACTCCACGTTCAGAGAGAACATCAACGCCAACGCAGTTTTCAGCTACCTTTGAAAACCAAGGTTCTGGCACCATTTACAACACGAAGTACATGTTCGCTATAGGGAAGAAAAACACAATGCGCTGAAATGCAGCTTATTGAGTATTCCGCACAAAGTAATGATCTAGCTGCTCCTTTGAATTGCAGACAACTCCACATCCAGAGATAACATCAACACCAACGCAGTTTTCAGCTACCTTTGAAAACCAAGGTTCTGGCACCATTTACAACACGAAGCACATGTCAGCTATAGGGAAGAAAAACAAAATGCGCTGAAATGCAGCTTATTGAGTATTCCGCACAAAGTAATGATCTAGCTGCTTCTTTGAAATGCCGACAACTCCACGTTCAGTGAGAACATCAGCACCAACGCAGTTTTCAGCTACCTTTGAAAACCAAGGTTCTGGCACCATTTACAACACGAAGTACATGTTCGCTATAGGGAAGAAAAACACAATGCGCTGAAATGCAGCTTATTGAGTATTCCGCACAAAGTAATGATCTAGCTGCTCCTTTGAAATGCAGACAACTCCACGTTCAGCGAGAACATCAGCGCCAACGCAGTTTTCAGCTACCTTTGAAAACCAAGGTTCTGGCACCATTTACAACACGAAGTACATGTTCGCTATAGGGAAGAAACTCAGAATGTGAAACTGCTTCACAATGGAAAACCCGCTTCGAACGAAATCCCACATTTCTCACACAGTGTCTATAAAACACAATGTGCTGAAAAGCAGGTTATTGAGTATTCCGCACAAAGTAATGATCCAGCTGCTCCTTTACAATGCAGACAACTCCACATCCAGAGAGAACATCAACACCAATGCAGTTTTCAGCTACCTTTGAAAACCAAGGTTCTGGCACCATTTACAACACGAAGTACATGTTCGCTATAGGGAAGAAAAACACAATGCGCTGAAATGCAGCTTATTGAGTATTCCGCACAAAGTAATGATCTAGCTGCTCCTTTGAAATGCAGACAACTCCACGTTCAGCGAGAACATCAGCGCCAACGCAGTTTTCAGCTACCTTTGAAAACCAAGGTTCTGGCACCATTTACAACACGAAGTACATGTTCGCTATAGGGAAGAAACTCAGAATGTGAAACTGCTTCACAATGGAAAACCCGCTTCGAACGAAATCCCACATTTCTCACACAGTGTCTATAAAACACAATGTGCTGAAATGCAGCTTATTGAGTATTCCGCACAAAGTAATGATCTAGCTGCTCCTTTGAAATGCAGACAACTCCACGTCCAGAGAGAACATCAACGCCAACGCAGTTTTCAGCTACCTTTGAAAACCAAGGTTCTGGCACCATTTACAACACGAAGTACATGTTCGCTATAGGGAAGAAAAACACAATGCGCTGAAATGCAGCTTATTGAGTATTCCGCACAAAGTAATGATCTAGCTGCTCCTTTGAAATGCAGACAACTCCACGTTCAGCGAGAACATCAGCGCCAACGCAGTTTTCAGCTACCTTTGAAAACCAAGGTTCTGGCACCATTTACAACACGAAGTACATGTTAGCTATAGGGAAGAAAAACACAATGCGCTGAAATGCAGCTTATTGAGTATTCCGCACAAAGTAATGATCTAGCTGCTCCTTTGAAATGCAGACAACTCCACATCCAGAGAGAACATCAACACCAACGCAGTTTTCAGCTACCTTTGAAAACCAAGGTTCTGGCACCATTTACAACACGAAGTACATGTTCGCTATAGGGAAGAAACACAGAATGTGAAAGCTGCTTCACAATGAAAAATCGCGCCTTCGAATCAGACAACTCCACATTCTCAGACAGTCAACACAACGCAGTTGTCAGCTACCTTTGAAAACCAAGTTCTGGCACCATTTACAACACGAAGTACATGTTCGCTATAGGGAAGAAAAACACAATGCGCTGAAATGCAGCTTATTGAGTATTCCGCACAAAGTAATGATCTAGCTGCTCCTTTGAAATGCAGACAACTCCACGTTCAGAGAGAACATCAGCACCAACGCAGTTTTCAGCTACCTTTGAAAACCAAGGTTCTGGCACCATTTACAACACGAAGTACATGTTCGCTATAGGGAAGAAACTCAGAATGTGAAACTGCTTCACAATGGAAAACCCGCTTCGAACGAAATCCCACATTTCTCACACAGTGTCTATAAAACACAATGTGCTGAAAAGCAGCTTATTGAGTATTCCGCACAAAGTAATGATCTAGCTGCTCCTTTGAAATGCAGACAACTCCACGTTCAGAGAGAACATCAACGCCAACGCAGTTTTCAGCTACCTTTGAAAACCAAGGTTCTGGCACCATTTACAACACGAAGTACATGTTCGCTATAGGGAAGAAAAACACAATGCGCTGAAATGCAGCTTATTGAGTATTCCGCACAAAGTAATGATCTAGCTGCTCCTTTGAAATGCAGACAACTCCACGTTCAGCGAGAACATCAGCGCCAACGCAGTTTTCAGCTACCTTTGAAAACCAAGGTTCTGGCACCATTTACAACACGAAGTACATGTTAGCTATAGGGAAGAAAAACACAATGCGCTGAAATGCAGCTTATTGAGTATTCCGCACAAAGTAATGATCTAGCTGCTGCTTTGAAATGCAGACAACTCCACGTTCAGCGAGAACATCAGCGCCAACGCAGTTTTCAGCTACCTTTGAAAACCAAGGTTCTGGCACCATTTACAACACGAAGTACATGTTAGCTATAGGGAAGAAAAACACAATGCGCTGAAATGCAGCTTATTGAGTATTCCGCACAAAGTAATGATCTAGCTGCTCCTTTGAAATGCAGACAACTCCACGTTCAGCGAGAACATCAGCGCCAACGCAGTTTTCAGCTACCTTTGAAAACCAAGGTTCTGGCACCATTTACAACACGAAGTACATGTTCGCTATAGGGAAGAAACTCAGAATGTGAAAGTGCTTCACAATGGAAAACCCGCTTCGAACGAAATCCAACATTTCTCACACAGTGTCTATAAAACACAATGTGCTGAAAAGCAGCTTATTGAGTATTCCGCACAAAGTAATGATCTAGCTGCTCCTTTGAAATGCAGACAACTCCACATCCAGAGAGAACATCAACACCAACGCAGTTTTCAGCTACCTTTGAAAACCAAGGTTCTGGCACCATTTACAACACGAAGTACATGTTCGCTATAGGGAAGAAACTCAGAATGTGAAACTGCTTCACAATGGAAAACCCGCTTCGAACGAAATCCCACATTTCTCACACAGTGTCTATAAAACACAATGTGCTGAAAAGCAGCTTATTGAGTATTCCGCACAAAGTAATGATCTAGCTGCTCCTTTGAAATGCAGACAACTCCACGTTCAGAGAGAACATCAGCGCCAACGCAGTTTTCAGCTACCTTTGAAAACCAAGGTTCTGGCACCATTTACAACACGAAGTACATGTTCGCTATAGGGAAGAAACTCAGAATGTGAAACTGCTTCACAATGGAAAACCCGCTTCGAACGAAATCCCACATTTCTCACACAGTGTCTATAAAACACAATGTGCTGAAAAGCAGCTTATTGAGTATTCCGCACAAAGTAATGATCTAGCTGCTCCTTTGAAATGCAGACAACTCCACATCCAGAGAGAACATCAGCGCCAACGCAGTTTTCAGCTACCTTTGAAAACCAAGGTTCTGGCACCATTTACAACACGAAGTACATGTTAGCTATAGGGAAGAAAAACACAATGCGCTGAAATGCAGCTTATTGAGTATTCCGCACAAAGTAATGATCTAGCTGCTCCTTTGAAATGCAGACAACTCCACGTTCAGCGAGAACATCAGCGCCAACGCAGTTTTCAGCTACCTTTGAAAACCAAGGTTCTGGCACCATTTACAACACTAAGAACATGTTCGCTATAGGGAAGAAACTCAGAATGTGAAACTGCTTCACAATGGAAAACCCGCTTCGAACGAAATCCAACATTTCTCACACAGTGTCTATAAAACACAATGTGCTGAAAAGCAGCTTATTGAGTATTCCGCACAAAGTAATGATCTAGCTGCTCCTTTGAAATGCAGACAACTCCACGTTCAGCGAGAACATCAGCGCCAACGCAGTTTTCAGCTACCTTTGAAAACCAAGGTTCTGGCACCATTTACAACACGAAGTACATGTATAGAGAACCAATGTAATGCTCACAATGAAAACGCCGAACGAAACCAACTCACAAGTGCACGCTGAAATGCAGCTTATTGAGTATTCCGCACAAAGTAATGATCTAGCTGCTCCTTTGAAATGCAGACAACTCCACGTTCAGAGAGAACATCAGCGCCAACGCAGTTTTCAGCTACCTTTGAAAACCAAGGTTCTGGCACCATTTACAACACGAAGTACATGTTCGCTATAGGGAAGAAACTCAGAATGTGAAACTGCTTCACAATGGAAAACCCGCTTCGAACGAAATCCCACATTTCTCACACAGTGTCTATAAAACACAATGTGCTGAAAAGCAGCTTATTGAGTATTCCGCACAAAGTAATGATCTAGCTGCTCCTTTGAAATGCAGACAACTCCACATTCAGAGAGAACATCAGCACCAACGCAGTTTTCAGCTACCTTTGAAAACCAAGGTTCTGGCACCATTTACAACACGAAGTACATGTTCGCTATAGGGAAGAAAAACACAATGCGCTGAAATGCAGCTTATTGAGTATTCCGCACAAAGTAATGATCTAGCTGCTCCTTTGAAATGCAGACAACTCCACATCCAGAGAGAACATCAGCGCCAACGCAGTTTTCAGCTACCTTTGAAAACCAAGGTTCTGGCACCATTTACAACACGAAGTACATGTTAGCTATAGGGAAGAAAAACACAATGCGCTGAAATGCAGCTTATTGAGTATTCCGCACAAAGTAATGATCTAGCTGCTCCTTTGAAATGCAGACAACTCCACGTTCAGCGAGAACATCAGCACCAACGCAGTTTTCAGCTACCTTTGAAAACCAAGGTTCTGGCACCATTTACAACACGAAGTACATGTTCGCTATAGGGAAGAAAAACACAATGCGCTGAAATGCAGCTTATTGAGTATTCCGCACAAAGTAATGATCTAGCTGCTCCTTTGAAATGCAGACAACTCCACGTTCAGAGAGAACATCAGCGCCAACGCAGTTTTCAGCTACCTTTGAAAACCAAGGTTCTGGCACCATTTACAACACGAAGTACATGTTCGCTATAGGGAAGAAACTCAGAATGTGAAACTGCTTCACAATGGAAAACCCGCTTCGAACAAAATCCCAAATTTCTCACACAGTGTCTATAAAACACAATGTGCTGAAAAGCAGCTTATTGAGTATTCCGCACAAAGTAATGATCTAGCTGCTCCTTTGAAATGCAGACAACTCCACGTTCAGAGAGAACATCAGTGCCAACGCAGTTTTCAGCTACCTTTGAAAACCAAGGTTCTGGCACCATTTACAACACGAAGTACATGTTCGCTATAGGGAAGAAAAACACAATGCGCTGAAATGCAGCTTATTGAGTATTCCGCACAAAGTAATGATCTAGCTGCTCCTTTGAAATGCAGACAACTCCACGTTCAGCGAGAACATCAGCGCCAACGCAGTTTTCAGCTACCTTTGAAAACCAAGGTTCTGGCACCATTTACAACACTAAGTACATGTTCGCTATAGGGAAGAAACTCAGAATGTGAAACTGCTTCACAATGGAAAACCTGCTTCGAACGAAATCCCACATTTCTCACACAGTGTCTATAAAACACAATGCGCTGAAAAGCAGCTTATTGAGTATTCCGCACAAAGTAATGATCTAGCTGCTCCTTTGAAATGCAGACAACTCCACGTTCAGCGAGAACATCAACGCCAACGCAGTTTTCAGCTACCTTTGAAAACCAAGGTTCTGGCACCATTTACAACACGAAGTACATGTTCGCTATAGGGAAGAAACTCAGAATGTGAAACTGCTTCACAATGGAAAACCCGCTTCGAACGAAATCCCACATTTCTCACACAGTGTCTATAAAACACAATGTGCTGAAAAGCAGCTTATTGAGTATTCCGCACAAAGTAATGATCTAGCTGCTCCTTTGAAATGCAGACAACTCCACGTTCAGCGAGAACATCAGCGCCAACGCAGTTTTCAGCTGCCTTTGAAACCAAGGTTCTGGCACCATTTACAACACGATGTACATGTTCGATATAGGGAAGAAAAACACAATGCGCTGAAATGCAGCTTATTGAGTATTCCGCACAAAGTAATGATCTAGCTGCCCCTTTGAAATGCAGACAACTTGACGTTCAGTGAGAACATCAGCGCCAACGCAGTTTTCAGCTACCTTTGAAAACCAAGGTTCTGGCACCATTTACAACACGAAGTACATGTTAGCTATAGGGAAGAAAAACACAATGCGCTGAAATGCAGCTTATTGAGTATTCCGCACAAAGTAATGATCTAGCTGCTCCTTTGAAATGCAGACAACTCCACGTTCAGAGAGAACATCAACACCAACACAGTTTTCAGCTACCTTTGAAAACCAAGGTTCTGGCACCATTTACAACACGAAGTACATGTTCGCTATAGGGAAGAAAAACACAATGCGCTGAAATGCAGCTTATTGAGTATTCCGCACAAAGTAATGATCTAGCTGCTCCTTTGAAATGCAGACAACTCCACGTTCAGCGAGAACATCAGCGCCAATGCAGTTTTCAGCTACCTTTGAAAACCAAGGTTCTGGCACCATTTACAACACTAAGTACATGTTAGCTATAGGGAAGAAACTCAGAATGTGAAACTGCTTCACAATGGAAAACCCGCTTCGAACGAAATCCCACATTTCTCACACAGTGTCTATAAAACACAATGTGCTGAAAAGCAGCTTATTGAGTATTCCGCACAAAGTAATGATCTAGCTGCTCCTTTGAAATGCAGACAACTCCACGTTCAGCGAGAACATCAACGCCAACGCAGTTTTCAGCTACCTTTGAAAACCAAGGTTCTGGCACCATTTACAACACGAAGTACATGTTCGCTATAGGGAAGAAACTCAGAATGTGAAACTGCTTCACAATGGAAAACCCGCTTCGAACGAAATCCCACATTTCTCACACAGTGTCTATAAAACACAATGTGCTGAAAAGCAGCTTATTGAGTATTCCGCACAAAGTAATGATCTAGCTGCTCCTTTGAAATGCAGACAACTCCACGTTCAGCGAAAACATCAGCACCAACGCAGTTTTCAGCTACCTTTGAAAACCAAGGTTCTGGCACCATTTACAACACGAAGTACATGTTAGCTATAGGGAAGAAAAACACAATGCGCTGAAATGCAGCTTATTGAGTATTCCGCACAAAGTAATGATCTAGCTGCTCCTTTGAAATGCAGACAACTCCACGTTCAGAGAGAACATCAGCGCCAACGCAGTTTTCAGCTACCTTTGAAAACCAAGGTTCTGGCACCATTTACAACACGAAGTACATGTTAGCTATAGGGAAGAAAAACACAATGCGCTGAAATGCAGCTTATTGAGTATTCCGCACAAAGTAATGATCTAGCTGCTCCTTTGAAATGCAGACAACTCCACGTTCAGCGAGAACATCAGCACCAACGCAGTTTTCAGCTACCTTTGAAAACCAAGGTTCTGGCACCATTTACAACACGAAGTACATGTTCGCTATAGGGAAGAAAAACACAATGCGCTGAAATGCAGCTTATTGAGTATTCCGCACAAAGTAATGATCTAGCTGCTCCTTTGAAATGCAGACAACTCCACGTTCAGAGAGAACATCAGCGCCAACGCAGTTTTCAGCTACCTTTGAAAACCAAGGTTCTGGCACCATTTACAACACGAAGTACATGTTCGCTATAGGGAAGAAACTCAGAATGTGAAAGTGCTTCACAATGGAAAACCCGCTTCGAACGAAATCCCACATTTCTCACACAGTGTCTATAAAACACAATGTGCTGAAAAGCAGCTTATTGAGTATTCCGCACAAAGTAATGATCTAGCTGCTCCTTTGAAATGCAGACAACTCCACATCCAGAGAGAACATCAACACCAACGCAGTTTTCAGCTACCTTTGAAAACCAAGGTTCTGGCACCATTTACAACACGAAGTACATGTTCGCTATAGGGAAGAAAAACACAATGCGCTGAAATGCAGCTTATTGAGTATTCCGCACAAAGTAATGATCTAGCTGCTCCTTTGAAATGCAGACAACTCCACGTTCAGCGAGAACATCAGCGCCAACGCAGTTTTCAGCTACCTTTGAAAACCAAGGTTCTGGCACCATTTACAACACTAAGTACATGTTAGCTATAGGGAAGAAACTCAGAATGTGAAAGTGCTTCACAATGGAAAACCCGCTTCGAACGAAATCCCACATTTCTCACACAGTGTCTATAAAACACAATGTGCTGAAAAGCAGCTTATTGATTATTCCGCACAAAGTAATGATTCTGGCTGCTCCTTTGAAATGCAGACAACTCCACGTTCAGCGAGAACATCAGTGCCAAACGCAGTTTTCAGCTACCTTTGAAAACCAAGGTTCTGGCACCATTTACAACACTAAGTACATGTTAGCTATAGGAAAGAACCTCAGAATGTTAAAGTGCTTCACAATGGAAAACCCGCTTCGAACGAAATCCAACATTTCTCACACAGTGTCTATAAAACACAATGTGCTGAAAAGCAGCTTATTGAGTATTCCGCACAAAGTAATGATCTAGCTGCTCCTTTGAAATGCAGACAACTCCACGTTCAGTGAGAACATCAGCGCCAACGCAGTTTTCAGCTACCTTTGAAAACCAAGGTTCTGGCACCATTTACAACACGAAGTACATGTTAGCTATAGGGAAGAAAAACACAATGCGCTGAAATGCAGCTTATTGAGTATTCCGCACAAAGTAATGATCTAGCTGCTCCTTTGAAATGCAGACAACTCCACGTTCAGCGAGAACATCAGCGCCAACGCAGTTTTCAGCTACCTTTGAAAACCAAGGTTCTGGCACCATTTACAACACGAAGTATATGTTAGCTATAGGGAAGCAAAACACAATGCGCTGAAATGCAGCTTATTGAGTATTCCGCACAAAGTAATGATCTAGCTGCTCCTTTGAAATGCAGTCAACTCCACATCCAGAGAGAACATCAGCGCCAACGCAGTTTTCAGCTACCTTTGAAAACCAAGGTTCTGGCACCATTTACAACACGAAGTACATGTTAGCTATAGGGAAGAAAAACACAATGCGCTGAAATGCAGCTTATTGAGTATTCCGCACAAAGTAATGATCTAGCTGCTCCTTTGAAATGCAGACAACTCCACGTTCAGCGAGAACATCAGCACCAACGCAGTTTTCAACTACCTTTGAAAACCAAGGTTCTGGCACCATTTACAACACGAAGTACATGTTCGCTATAGGGAAGAAAAACACAATGCGCTGAAATGCAGCTTATTGAGTATTCCGCACAAAGTAATGATCTAGCTGCTCCTTTGAAATGCAGACAACTCCACGTTCAGAGAGAACATCAGCGCCAACGCAGTTTTCAGCTACCTTTGAAAACCAAGGTTCTGGCACCATTTACAACACGAAGTACATGTTCGCTATAGGGAAGAAACTCAGAATGTGAAACTGCTTCACAATGGAAAACCCACTTCGAACGAAATCCAACTTTACTCACACAGTGTCTATAAAACACAATGTGCTGAAAAGAAGCTTATTGAGTATTCCGCACAAAGTAATGATCTAGCTGCTCCTTTGAAATGCAGACAACTCCACGTTCAGCGAGAACATCAGCGCCAACGCAGTTTTCAGCTACCTTTGAAAACCAAGGTTCTGGCACCATTTACAACACGAAGTACATGTTCGCTATAGGGAAGAAACTCAGAATGTGAAACTGCTTCACAATGAAAAACCCGCTTCGAACGAAATCCAACATTTCTCACACAGTGTCTATAAAACACAATGTGCTGAAAAGCAGCTTATTGAGTGTTCCGCACAAAGTAATGATCTAGCTGCTCCTTTGAAATGCAGACAACTCCACATCCAGGGAGAACATCAACGCCAATGCAGTTTTCATCTACCTTTGAAAACCAAGGTTCTGGAACCATTTACAACACGAAGTACATGTTCGCTATAGGGAAGAAAAACACAATGTGCTGAAATGCAGCTTATTGAGTATTCCGCACAAAGTAATGATCTAGCTGCTCCTTTGAAATGCAGACAACTCCACGTTCAGCGAGAACATCAGCACCAACGCAGTTTTCAGCTACCTTTGAAAACCAAGGTTCTGGCACCATTTACAACACTAAGTACATGTTAGCTATAGGGAAGAAACTCAGAATGTGAAACTGCTTCACAATGGAAAACCCGCTTCGAACGAAATCCCACATATCTCACACAGTGTGTATAAAACACAATGTGCTGAAAAGCAGCTTATTGAGTATTCCGCACAAAGTAATGATCTAGCTGCTCCTTTGAAATGCAGACAACTCCACGTTCAGCGAGAACATCAACGCCAACGCAGTTTTCAGCTACCTTTGAAAACCAAGGTTCTGGCACCATTTACAACACGAAGTACATGTTAGCTATAGGGAAGAAACTCAGAATGTGAAACTGCTTCACAATGGAAAACCCGCTTCGAACGAAATCCAACATTTCTCACACAGTGTCTATAAAACACAATGTGCTGAAAAGCAGCTTATTGAGTATTCCGCACAAAGTAATGATCTAGCTGCTCCTTTGAAATGCAGACAACTCCACATCCAGAGAGAACATCATCGCCAACGCAGTTTTCTGCTACCTTTGAAAACCAAGGTTCTGGCACCATTTACAACACTAAGAACAGGTTAGCTATAGGGAAGAAACTCAGAATGTGAAAGTGCTTCACAATGGAAACCCGCTTCGAACGAAATCCCACATTTCTCACACAGTGTCTATAAAACACAATGTGCTGAAAAGCAGCTTATTGAGTATTCCGCACAAAGTAATGATCTAGCTGCTCCTTTGAAATGCAGACAACTCCACGTTCAGCGAGAACATCAACGCCAACGCAGTTTTCAGCTACCTTTGAAAACCAAGGTTCTGGCACCATTTACAACACGAAGTACATGTTAGCTATAGGGAAGAAAAACACAATGCGCTGAAATGCAGCTTATTGAGTATTCCGCACAAAGTAATGATCTAGCTGCTCCTTTGAAATGCAGACAACTCCACGTTCAGCGAGAACATCAGCGCCAACGCAGTTTTCAGCTACCTTTGAAAACCAAGGTTCTAGCACCATTTACAACACGAAGTACATGTTCGCTATAGGGAAGAACCAGAATGAAAGCTCACAATGAAAACCGCTCGAACGAAATCCACATTCCACAGTGCTATAAACAATGGCTGAAGCAGCTTATGTTCCGCACAAAGTAATGATCTAGCTGCTCCTTTGAAATGCAGACAACTCCACATCCAGAGAGAACATCAGCGCCAACGCAGTTTTCAGCTACCTTTGAAAACCAAGGTTCTGGCACCATTTACAACACGAAGTACATGTTAGCTATAGGGAAGAAAAACACAATGCGCTGAAATGCAGCTTATTGAGTATTCCGCACAAAGTAATGATCTAGCTGCTCCTTTGAAATGCAGACAACTCCACGTTCAGCGAGAACATCAGCGCCAACGCAGTTTTCAGCTACCTTTGAAAACCAAGGTTCTGGCACCATTTACAACACGAAGTACATGTTAGCTATAGGGAAGAAACTCAAATGTGAAACTGCTTCACAATGGAAAACCCGCTTCGAACGAAATCCACATTTCTCACACAGTGTCTATAAAACACATGGCTGAAATGCAGCTTATTGAGTGTTCCGCACAAAGTAATGATCTAGCTGCTCCTTTGAAATGCAGACAACTCCACATCCAGAGAGAACATCAGCACCAACGCAGTTTTCAGCTACCTTTGAAAACCAAGCTTCTGGCACCATTTACAACACTAAGTACATGTTAGCTATAGGGAAGAAACACAGAATGTGAAACTGCTTCACAATGAAAAATCCGCTTCGAACGAAATCCCACATTTCTCACACAGTGTGTATAAAACAGAATGTGCTGAAAAGCAGCTTATTGAGTATTCCGCACAAAGTAATGATCTAGCTGCTCCTTTGAAATGCAGACAACTCCACGTTCAGCGAGAACATCAACGCCAACGCAGTTTTCAGCTACCTTTGAAAACCAAGGTTCTGGCACCATTTACAACACGAAGTACATGTTAGCTATAGGGAAGAAAAACACAATGCGCTGAAATGCAGCTTATTGAGTATTCCGCACAAAGTAATGATCTAGCTGCTCCTTTGAAATGCAGACAACTCCACGTTCAGCGAGAACATCAGCGCCAACGCAGTTTTCAGCTACCTTTGAAAACCAAGGTTCTGGCACCATTTACAACACTAAGTACAGGATAGCTATAGGGAAGAAACTCAGAATGTGAAAGTGCTTCACAATGGAAAACCCACTTCGAACGAAATCCAAGATTTTTCACACAGTGTCTATAAAACACAATGTGCTGAAAAGCAGCTTATTGAGTATTCCGCACAAAGTAATGATCTAGCTGCTCCTTTGAAATGCAGACAACTCCACGTTCAGCGAGAACATCAGCGCCAACGCAGTTTTCAGCTACCTTTGAAAACCAAGGTTCTGGCACCATTTACAACACGAAGTACATGTTCGCTATAGGGAAGAAACTCAGAATGTGAAAGTGCTTCACAATGGAAAACCCGCTTCGAACGAAATCCAACATTTCTCACACAGTGTCTATAAAACACAATGTGCTGAAAAGCAGCTTATTGAGTATTCCGCACAAAGTAATGATCTAGCTGCTCCTTTGAAATGCAGACAACTCCACATCCAGAGAGAACATCAGCGCCAACGCAGTTTTCAGCTACCTTTGAAAACCAAGGTTCTGGCACCATTTACAACACGAAGTACATGTTAGCTATAGGGAAGAAAAACACAATGCGCTGAAATGCAGCTTATTGAGTATTCCGCACAAAGTAATGATCTAGCTGCTCCTTTGAAATGCAGACAACTCCACATCCAGAGAGAACATCAGCGCCAACGCAGTTTTCAGCTACCTTTGAAAACCAAGGTTCTGGCACCATTTACAACACGAAGTACATGTTAGCTATAGGTAAGAAAAACACAATGCGCTGAAATGCAGCTTATTGAGTATTCCGCACAAAGTAATGATCTAGCTGCTCCTTTGAAATGCAGACAACTCAACTTTCAGCGAGAACATCAGCACCAACGCAGTTTTCAGCTACCTTTGAAAACCAAGGTTCTGGCACCATTTACAACACGAAGTACATGTTCGCTATAGGGAAGAAAAACACAATGCGCTGAAATGCAGCTTATTGAGTATTCCACACAAAGTAATGATCTAGCTGCTCCTTTGAAATGCAGACAACTCCACGTTCAGAGAGAACATCAGCGCCAACGCAGTTTTCAGCTACCTTTGAAAACCAAGGTTCTGGCACCATTTACAACACGAAGTACATGTTCGCTATAGGGAAGAAACTCATAATGTGAAACTGCTTCACAATGGAAAACCCGCTTCGAACGAAATCCCACATTTCTCACACAGTGTCTATAAAACACAATGTGCTGAAAAGCAGCTTATTGAGTGATTCCGCACAAAGTAATGATCTAGCTGCTCCTTTGAAATGCAGACAACTCCACGTTCAGAGAGAACATCAGCGCCAACGCAGTTTTCAGCTACCTTTGAAAACCAAGGTTCTGGCACCATTTACAACACGAAGTACATGTTAGCTATAGGGAAGAAAAACACAATGTGCTGAAATGCAGCTTATTGAGTATTCCGCACAAAGTAATGATCTAGCTGCTCCTTTGAAATGCAGACAACTCCACGTTCAGAGAGAACATCAGCGCCAACGCAGTTTTCAGCTACCTTTGAAAACCAAGCTTCTGGCACCATTTACAACACGAAGTACATGTTTGCTATAGGGAAGAAACTCAGAATGTGAAAGTGCTTCACAATGAAAAACCCGCTTCGAACGAAATCCAACATTTCTCACACAGTGTCTATAAAACACAATGTGCTGAAAAGCAGCTTATTGAGTATTCCGCACAAAGTAATGATCTAGCTGCTCCTTTGAAATGCAGACAACTCCACATCCAGAGAGAACATCAACACCAACGCAGTTTTCAGCTACCTTTGAAAACCAAGGTTCTGGCACCATTTACAACACGAAGTACATGTTCGCTATAGGGAAGAAAAACACAATGTGCTGAAATGCAGCTTATTGAGTATTCCGCACAAAGTAATGATCTAGCTGCTCCTTTGAAATGCAGACAACTCCACGTTCAGCGAGAACATCAGCGCCAACGCAGTTTTCAACTACCTTTGAAAACCAAGGTTCTGGCACCATTTACAACACTAAGAACAGCTTAGCTATAGGGAAGAAACTCATAATGTGAAACTGCTTCACAATGGAAAACCCGCTTCGAACGAAATCCCACATATCTCACACAGTGTGTATAAAACACAATGTGCTGAAAAGCAGCTTATTGAGTATTCCGCACAAAGTAATGATCTAGCTGCTCCTTTGAAATGCAGACAACTCCACGTTCAGCGAGAACATCAACGCCAACGCAGTTTTCAGCTACCTTTGAAAACCAAGGTTCTGGCACCATTTACAACACTAAGTACATGTTAGCTATAGGGAAGAAACTCAAATGTGAAACTGCTTCACAATGGAAAACCCGCTTCGAACGAAATCCAACATTTCTCACACAGTGTCTATAAAACACTATGAGCTGAAAAGCAGCTTATTGAGTATTCCGCACAAAGTAATGATCTAGCTGCTCCTTTGAAATGCAGACAACTCCACATCCAGAGAGAACATCAACACCAACGCAGTTTTCAGCTACCTTTGAAAACCAAGCTTCTGGCACCATTTACAACACTAAGTACATGTTCGCTATAGTGAAGAAAAACACAGAATGTGAAACTGCTTCACAATAAAAATCCGCTTCGAACGAAGATCTACATTTCTCACACAGTGTGTATAAAACACAATGTGCTGAAAAGCAGCTTATTGAGTATTCCGCACAAAGTAATGATCTAGCTGCTCCTTTGAAATGCAGACAACTCCACGTTCAGCGAGAACATCAACGCCAACGCAGTTTTCAGCTACCTTTGAAAACCAAGCTTCTGGCATCATTTACAACACTAGATACATGCTAGCTATAGGGAAGAAAAACACAATTTGCTGAAATGCAGCTTATTGAGTATTCCACACAAAGTAATGATGTAGCTGCTCCTTTGAAATGCAGACAACTCCACGTTCAGAGAGAACATCAGCGCCAACGCAGTTTTCAGCTACCTTTGAAAACCAAGGTTCTG
This sequence comes from Ochotona curzoniae, assembly GCF_017591425.1. Lineage (NCBI taxonomy): Eukaryota > Metazoa > Chordata > Mammalia > Lagomorpha > Ochotonidae > Ochotona > Ochotona curzoniae. The sequence continues at coordinate 222 of NW_024465929.1, read as the reverse complement.
GCACCATTTACAACACTAAGTACATGTTCGCTATAGGGAAGAAACTCAGAATGTGAAAGTGCTTCACAATGGAAAACCCGCTTCGAACGAAATCCCACATTTCTCACACAGTGTCTATAAAACACAATGTGCTGAAAAGCAGCTTGTTGATTATTCCGCACAAAGTAATGAACTAGCTGCTGCTTTGAAATGCAGACAACTCCACGTTCAGCGAGAACATCA
>NW_024465928.1:0-48378 GCF_017591425.1 Ochotona curzoniae | reverse complement strand
TCTTCCCTATAGCGAACATGTACTTAGTGTTGTAAATGGTGCCAGAAGCTTGGTTTTCAAAGGTAGCTGAAAACTGCGTTGGTGTTGATGTTCTCTCTGGATGTGGAGTTGTCTGCATTTCAAAGGAGCAGCTAGATCATTACTTTGTGCGGAATACTCAATAAGCTGCATTTCAGCGCATTGTGTTTTTCTTCCCTATAGCTAACATGTACTTCGTGTTGTAAATGGTGCCAGAACCTTGGTTTTCAAAGGTAGCTGAAAACTGCGTTGGCGCTGATGTTCTCGCTGAACGTGGAGTTGTCTGCATTTCAAAGGAGCAGCTAGATCATTACTTTGTGCGGAATACTCAATAAGCTGCATTTCAGCGCATTGTGTTTTTCTTCCCTATAGCTAACATGTACTTCGTGTTGTAAATGGTGCCAGAACCTTGGTTTTCAAAGGTAGCTGAAAACTGCGTTGGTGTTGATGTTCTCGCTGAACGTGGAGTTGTCTGCATTTCAAAGGAGCAGCTAGATCATTACTTTGTGCGGAATACTCAATAAGCTGCTTTTCAGCACATTGTGTTTTATAGACACTGTGTGAGAAATGTGGGATTTCGTTCGAAGCGGGTTTTCCATTGTGAAGCAGTTTCACATTCTGAGTTTCTTCCCTATAGCGAACATGTACTTAGTGTTGTAAATGGTGCCAGAACCTTGGTTTTCAAAGGTAGCTGAAAACTGCGTTGGTGCTGATGTTCTCGCTGAACGTGGAGTTGTCTGCATTTCAAAGGAGCAGCTAGATCATTACTTTGTGCGGAATACTCAATAAGCTGCATTTCAGCGCATTGTGTTTTTCTTCCCTATAGCTAACATGTACTTCGTGTTGTAAATGGTGCCAGAACCTTGGTTTTCAAAGGTAGCTGAAAACTGCGTTGGCGTTGATGTTCTCTCTGGATGTGGAGTTGTCTGCATTTCAAAGGAGCAGCTAGATCATTACTTTGTGCGGAATACTCAATAAGCTGCATTTCAGCGCATTGTGTTTTTCTTCCCTATAGCTAACATGTACTTCGTGTTGTAAATGGTGCCAGAACCTTGGTTTTCAAAGGTAGCTGAAAACTGCGTTGGTGCTGATGTTCTCGCTGAACGTGGAGTTGTCTGCATTTCAAAGGAGCAGCTAGATCATTACTTTGTGCGGAATACTCAATAAGCTGCATTTCAGCGCATTGTGTTTTTCTTCCCTATAGCTAACATGTACTTCGTGTTGTAAATGGTGCCAGAACCTTGGTTTTCAAAGGTAGCTGAAAACTGCGTTGGTGTTGATGTTCTCTCTGGATGTGGAGTTGTCTGCATTTCAAAGGAGCAGCTAGATCATTACTTTGTGCGGAATACTCAATAAGCTGCTTTTCAGCACATTGTGTTTTATAGACACTGTGTGAGAAATGTGGGATTTCGTTCGAAGCGGTTTTCCATTGTGAAGCACATTCACATTCTGAGTTTCTTCCCTATAGCTAACTGTACTTAGTGTTGTAAATGGTGCCAGAAGCTTGGTTTTCAAAGGTAGCTGAAAACTGCGTTGGCGCTGATGTTCTCGCTGAACGTGGAGTTGTCTGCATTTCAAAGGAGCAGCTAGATCATTACTTTGTGCGGAATACTCAATAAGCTGCATTTCAGCGCATTGTGTTTTTCTTCCCTATAGCTAACATGTACTTCGTGTTGTAAATGGTGCCAGAAGCTTGGTTTTCAAAGGTAGCTGAAAACTGCGTTGGCGTTGATGTTCTCGCTGAACGTGGAGTTGTCTGCATTTCAAAGGAGCAGCTAGATCATTACTTTGTGCGGAACACTCAATAAGCTGCTTTTCAGCACATTCTGTTTTATACACACTGTGTGAGAAATGTGGGATTTCGTTCGAAGCGGATTTTTATTGTGAAGCAGTTTCACATTCTGAGTTTCTTCCCTATAGCTAACATGTACTTCGTGTTGTAAATGGTGCCAGAACCTTGGTTTTCAAAGGTAGCTGAAAACTGCGTTGGCGCTGATGTTCTCTCTGGATGTGGAGTTGTCTGCATTTCAAAGGAGCAGCTAGATCATTACTTTGTGCGGAACACTCAATAAGCTGCTTTTCAGCTCATAGTGTTTTATAGACACTGTGTGAGAAATGTTAGATTTCGTTCGAAGCGGGTTTTCCATTGTGAAGCAGTTTCACATTCTGAGTTTCTTCCCTATAGCTAACATGTACTTCGTGTTGTAAATGGTGCCAGAACCTTGGTTTTCAAAGGTAGTTGAAAACTGCGTTGGTGCTGATGTTCTCGCTGAACGTGGAGTTGTCTGCATTTCAAAGGAGCAGCTAGATCATTACTTTGTGCGGAATACTCAATAAGCTGCATTTCAGCGCATTGTGTTTTTCTTCCCTATAGCTAACATGTACATCGAGTTGTAAATGGTGCCAGAACCTTGGTTTCAAAGGTCGCTGAAAACTGCGTTGGCGCTGATGTTCTCGCTGAACGTGGAGTTGTCTGCATTTCAAAGGAGCAGCTAGATCATTACTTTGTGCGGAATACTCAATAAGCTGCTTTTCAGCACATTGTGTTTTATAGACACTGTGTGAGAAATGTGGGATTTCGTTCGAAGCGGGTTTTCCATTGTGAAGCAGTTTCACATTATGAGTTTCTTCCCTATAGCTAACTGTACTTAGTGTTGTAAATGGTGCCAGAACCTTGGTTTTCAAAGGTAGCTGAAAACTGCGGTGGCGCTGATGATCTCTCTGAACGTGGAGTTGTCTGCAGTTCAAAGGAGCAGCTAGATCATTACTTTGTGCGGAACACTCAATTAGCTGCTTTTCAGCACATTGTGTTTTTCTTCCCTATAGCTAACATGTACTTCGTGTTGTAAATGGTGCCAGAACCTTGGTTTTCAAAGGTAGCTGAAAACTGCGTTGGCGCTGATGTTCTCTCTGAACGTGGAGTTGTCTGTATTTCAAAGGAGCAGCTAGATCATTACTTTGTGCGGATCACTCAATAAGCTGCTTTTCAGCACATTGTGTTTTATAGACACTGTGTGAGAAATGTGGGATTTTGTTCGAAGCGGGTTTTCCATTGTGAAGCAGTTTCACATTATGAGTTTCTTCCCTATAGCGAACATGTACTTCGTGTTGTAAATGGTGCCAGAACCTTGGTTTTCAAAGGTAGCTGAAAACTGCGGTGGCGCTGATGTTCTCTCTGAACGTGGAGTTGTCTGCATTTCAAAGGAGCAGCTAGATCATTACTTTGTGCGGTATACTCAATAAGCTGCATTTCAGCGCATTGTGTTTTTCTTCCCTATAGCGAACATGTACTTCGTGTTGTAAATGGTGCCAGAACCTTGGTTTTCAAAGGTAGTTGAAAACTGCGTTGGTGCTGATGTACTCGCTGAACGTGGAGTTGTCTGCATTTCAAAGGAGCAGCTAAATCATTACTTTGTGCGGAATACTCAATAAGCTGCATTTCAGCGCATTGTGTTTTTCTTCCCTATAGCTAACATGTACTTCGTGTTGTAAATGGTGCCAGAACCTTGGGTTTTAAAGGTAGCTGAAAACTGCGTTGGTGTTGATGTTCTCTCTGGATGTGGAGTTGTCTGCATTTCAAAGGAGCAGCTAGATCATTACTTTGTGCGGAATACTCAATAAGCTGCTTTTCAGCACATTCTGTTTTATGCACACTGTGTGAGAAATGTGGGATTTCGTTCGAAGCGGATTTTTATTGTGAAGCAGTTTCACATTCTGTGTTTTCTTCCCTATAGCGAACATGTACTTAGTGTTGTAAATGGTGCCAGAAGCTTGGTTTTCAAAGGTAGCTGAAAACTGCGTTGGTGTTGATGTTCTCTCTGGATGTGGAGTTGTCTGCATTTCAAAGGAGCAGCTAGATCATTACTTTGTGCGGAATACTCAATAAGCTGCTTTTCAGCTCATAGTGTTTTATAGACACTGTGTGAGAAATGTTGGATTTCGTTCGAAGCGGGTTTTCCATTGTGAAGCAGTTTCACATTATGAGTTTCTTCCTTATAGCTAAGCTGTACTTAGTGTTGTAAATGGTGCCAGAACCTTGGTTTTCAAAGGTAGCTGAAAACTGCGTTGGCGTTGATGTTCTCGCTGAACGTGGAGTTGTCTGCATTTCAAAGGAGCAGCTAGATCATTACTTTGTGCGGAATACTCAATAAGCTGCTTTTCAGCACATTGTGTTTTATACACACTGTGTGAGAAATGTTGAATTTCGTTCGAAGCGGGTTTTTTATTGTGAAGCACTTTCACATTATGAGTTTCTTCCCTATAGCTAACCTGTTCTTAGTGTTGTAAATGGTGCCAGAACCTTGGTTTTCAAAGGTAGCTGAAAACTGCGTTGGCGCTGATGTTCTCGCTGAACGTGGAGTTGTCTGCATTTCAAAGGAGCAGCTAGATCATTACTTTGTGCGGAATACTCAATAAGCTGCATTTCAGCACATTGTGTTTTTCTTCCCTATAGCGAACATGTACTTCGTGTTGTAAATGGTGCCAGAACCTTGGTTTTCAAAGGTAGCTGAAAACTGCGTTGGTGTTGATGTTCTCTCTGGATGTGGAGTTGTCTGCATTTCAAAGGAGCAATTAGATCATTACTTTGTGCGGAATACTCAATAAGCTGCTTTTCAGCACATTCTGTTTTATACACACTGTGTGAGAAATGTGGGATTTCGTTCGAAGCGGATTTTCATTGTGAAGCAGTTTCACATTCTGTGTTTTCTTCCCTATAGCGAACATGTACTTAGTGTTGTAAATGGTGCCAGAAGCTTGGTTTTCAAAGGTAGCTGAAAACTGCGTTGGTGTTGATGTTCTCTCTGGATGTGGAGTTGTCTGCATTTCAAAGGAGCAGCTAGATCATTACTTTGTGCGGAATACTCAATAAGCTGCATTTCAGCGCATTGTGTTTTTCTTCCCTATAGCTAACATGTACTTCGTGTTGTAAATGGTGCCAGAACCTTGGTTTTCAAAGGTAGCTGAAAACTGCGTTGGCGCTGATGTTCTCGCTGAACGTGGAGTTGTCTGCATTTCAAAGGAGCAGCTAGATCATTACTTTGTGCGGAATACTCAATAAGCTGCATTTCAGCGCATTGTGTTTTTCTTCCCTATAGCTAACATGTACTTCGTGTTGTAAATGGTGCCAGAACCTTGGTTTTCAAAGGTAGCTGAAAACTGCGTTGGCGTTGATGTTCTCGCTGAACGTGGAGTTGTCTGCATTTCAAAGGAGCAGCTAGATCATTACTTTGTGCGGAATACTCAATAAGCTGCTTTTCAGCACATTCTGTTTTATACACACTGTGTGAGAAATGTGGATTTCGTTCGAAGCGGATTTTTATTGTGAAGCAGTTTCACATTCTGTGTTTCTTCCCTATAGCGAACATGTACTTAGTGTTGTAAATGGTGCCAGAAGCTTGGTTTTCAAAGGTAGCTGAAAACTGCGTTGGCGTTGATGTTCTCTCTGAACGTGGAGTTGTCTGCATTTCAAAGGAGCAGCTAGATCATTACTTTGTGCGGAATACTCAATAAGCTGCTTTTCAGCGAATTGTGTTTTATAGAGAATGTGTGGGAGTAGTCGGATTTCGTGCGAAGCGGGTTTTCCATCGTGAAGCAGTTTCACATTCTGAATTTCTTCCCTATAGCTAAGCTGTACTTAGTGTTGTAAATGGTGCCAGAACCTTGGTTTTCAAAGGTAGCTGAAAACTGCGTTGGCGCTGATGTTCTCGCTGAACGTGGAGTTGTCTGCATTTCAAAGGAGCAGCTAGATCATTACTTTGTGCGGAATACTCAATAAGCTGCATTTCAGCACATTGTGTTTTTCTTCCCTATAGCTAACATGTACTTCGTGTTGTAAATGGTGCCAGAACCTTGGTTTTCAAAGGTAGCTGAAAACTGCGTTGGCGCTGATGTTCTCTCTGAACGTGGAGTTGTCTGCATTTCAAAGGAGCAGCTAGATCATTACTTTGTGCGGATCACTCAATAAGCTGCTTTTCAGCACATTGTGTTTTATAGACACTGTGTGAGAAATGTGGGATTTTGTTCGAAGCGGGTTTTCCAATGTGAAGCAGTTTCACATTATGAGTTTCTTCCCTATAGCGAACATGTACTTCGTGTTGTAAATGGTGCCAGAACCTTGGTTTTCAAAGGTAGCTGAAAACTGCGTTGGCGCTGATGTTCTCTCTGAACGTGGAGTTGTCTGCATTTCAAAGGAGCAGCTAGATCATTACTTTGTGCGGAACACTCAATAAGCTGCATTTCAGCGCATTGTGTTTTTCTTCCCTATAGCGAACATGTACTTCGTGTTGTAAATGGTGCCAGAACCTTGGTTTTCAAAGGTAGTTGAAAACTGCGTTGGTGCTGATGTACTCGCTGAACGTGGAGTTGTTTGCATTTCAAAGGAGCAGCAAATCATTACTTTGTGCGGAATACTCAATAAGCTGCATTTCAGCGCATTGTGTTTTTCTTCCCTATAGCTAACATGTACTTCGTGTTGTAAATGGTGCCAGAACCTTGGTTTTCAAAGGTAGCTGAAAACTGCGTTGGCGCTGATGTTCTCCCTGGATGTGGAGTTGTCTGTATGTCAAAAGAGCAGGTAGATCATTACTTTGTGCGGAATACTCAATAAGATGCATTTCAGCGCATTGTGTTTTTCTTCCCTATAGCTAACATGTACTTCGTCTTGTAAAGGGTGCCAGAATCTTGGTTTTCAAATGTAGCTGAAAACTGCGTTGGCGCTGATGTTCTCGCTGAACGTGGAGTTGTCTGCATTTCAAAGGAGCAGCTAGATCATTACTTTGTGCGGAACACTCAATAAGCTGCTTTTCAGCACATTCTGTTTTATACACACTGTGTGAGAAATGTGGGATTTCGTTCGAAGCGGATTTTTATTGTGAAGCAGTTTCACATTCTGTGTTTTTCTTCCCTATAGCGAACATGTACTTAGTGTTGTAAATGGTGCCAGAAGCTAGGTTTTCAAAGGTAACTGAAAACTGCGTTGGTGTTGATGTTCTCTCTGGATGTGGAGTTGTCTGCATTTCAAAGGAGCAGCTAGATCATTACTTTGTGCGGAACACTCAATAAGCTGCTTTTCAGCTCATAGTGTTTTATAGACACTGTGTGAGAAATGTTGGATTTCGTTCGAAGCGGGTTTTCCATTGTGAAGCAGTTTCACATTATGAGTTTCTTCCCTATAGCTAACATGTACTTCGTGTTGTAAATGGTGCCAGAACCTTGGTTTTCAAAGGTAGTTGAAAACTGCGTTGGTGCTGATGTACTCGCTGAACGTGGAGTTGTTTGCATTTCAAAGGAGCAGCAAATCATTACTTTGTGCGGAATACTCAATAAGCTGCATTTCAGCGCATTGTGTTTTTCTTCCCTATAGCTAACATGTACTTCGTGTTGTAAATGGTGCCAGAACCTTGGGTTTTAAAGGTAGCTGAATACTGCGTTGGCGCTGATGTTCTCTCTGGATGTGGAGTTGTCTGCATTTCAAAGGAGCAGCTAGATCATTACTTTGTGCGGAATACTCAATAAGCTGCATTTCAGCGCACTGTGTTTTGCTTCCCTATAGCTAATATGTACTTCGAGTTGTAAATGGTGCCAGACACTTGGTTTTCAAAAGAAGCTGAAAACTGCGTTGGCGCTGATGTTCTCGCTGAACATGGAGTTGTCTGCATTTCAAAGGAGCAGCTAGATCATTACTTTGTGCGGAATACTCAATAAGCTGCATTTCAGCGCATTGTGTTTTTCTTCCCTATAGCTAACATGTACTTCGTGTTGTAAATGGTGCCAGAAACTTTGTTTTCAAAGGTAGCTGAAAACTGCGTTGGCGCTGATGTTCTCGCTGAACGTGGAGTTGTCTGCATTTCAAAGGAGCAGCTAGATCATTACTTTGTGCGGAACACTCAATAAGCTGCTTTTCAGCACATTGTGTTTTATAGACACTGTGTGAGAAATGTTGGATTTCGTTCGAAGCGGGTTTTTTATTGTGAAGCAGTTTCACATTCTGAGTTTCTTCCCTATAGCGAACATGTACTTAGTGTTGTAAATGGTGCCAGAACCTTGGTTTTCAAAGGTAGCTGAAAACTGCGGTGGCGCTGATGATCTCTCTGAACGTGGAGTTGTCTGCAGTTCAAAGGAGCAGCTAGATCATTACTTTGTGCGGAACACTCAATTACCTGCTTTTCAGCACATTGTGTTTTTCTTCCCTATAGCTAACATGTACTTCGTGTTGTAAATGGTGCCAGAACCTTGGTTTTCAAAGGTAGCTGAAAACTGCGTTGGCGCTGATGTTCTCTCTGAACGTGGAGTTGTCTGCATTTCAAAGGAGCAGCTAGATCATTACTTTGTGCGGATCACTCAATAAGCTGCTTTTCAGCACATTGTGTTTTATAGACACTGTGTGAGAAATGTGGGATTTTGTTCGAAGCGGGTTTTCCATTGTGAAGCAGTTTCACATTATGAGTTTCTTCCCTATAGCGAACATGTACTTCGTGTTGTAAATGGTGCCAGAACCTTGGTTTTCAAAGGTAGCTGAAAACTGCGTTGGCGCTGATGTTCTCTCTGAACGTGGAGTTGTCTGCATTTCAAAGGAGCAGCTAGATCATTACTTTGTGCGGAATACTCAATAAGCTGCATTTCAGCGCATTGTGTTTTTCTTCCCTATAGCGAACATGTACTTCGTGTTGTAAATGGTTCCAGAACCTTGGTTTTCAAAGGTAGTTGAAAACTGCGTTGGTGCTGATGTTCTCTCTGAACGTGGAGTTGTCTGCATTTCAAAGGAGCAGCTAGATCATTACTTTGTGCGGAATACTCAATAAGCTGCATTTCAGCGCATTGTGTTTTTCTTCCCTATAGCTAACATGTACTTCGTGTTGTAAATGGTGCCAGAACCTTGGTTTTCAAAGGTAGCTGAAAACTGCGTTGGCGCTGATGTTCTCTCTGGATGTGGAGTTGTCTGCATTTCAAAGGAGCAGCTAGATCATTACTTTGTGCGGAATACTCAATAAGCTGCATTTCAGCGCATTGTGTTTTCTTCCCTATAGCTAACATGTACTTCGTGTTGTAAATGGTGCCAGAACCTTGGTTTTCAAAGGTAGCTGAAAACTGCGTTGGCGCTGATGTTCTCGCTGAACGTGGAGTTGTCTGCATTTCAAAGGAGCAGCTAGATCATTACTTTGTGCGGAATACTCAATAAGCTGCTTTTCAGCACATTGTGTTTTATAGACACTGTGTGAGAAATGTGGGATTTCGTTCGAAGCGGGTTTTTATTGTGAAGCACTTTCACATTATGAGTTTCTTCCCTATAGCGAACATGTACTTAGTGTTGTAAATGGTGCCAGAAGCTTGGTTTTCAAAGGTAGCTGAAAACTGCGTTGGTGCTGATGTTCTCTCTGAACGTGGAGTTGTCTGCATTTCAAAGGAGCAGCTAGATCATTACTTTGTGCGGAACACTCAATAAGCTGCTTTTCAGCTCATAGTGTTTTATAGACACTGTGTGAGAAATGTTGGATTTCGTTCGAAGCGGGTTTTCCATTGTGAAGCAGTTTCACATTATGAGTTTCTTCCCTATAGCTAACATGTACTTCGTGTTGTAAATGGTGCCAGAACCTTGGTTTTCAAAGGTAGTTGAAAACTGCGTTGGTGCTGATGTTCTCGCTGAACGTGGAGTTGTCTGCATTTCAAAGGAGCAGCTAAATCATTACTTTGTGCGGAATACTCAATAAGCTGCATTTCAGCGCATTGTGTTTTTCTTCCCTATAGCTAACATGTACTTCGTGTTGTAAATGGTGCCAGAACCTTGGTTTTCAAAGGTAGCTGAAAACTGCGTTGGCGCTGATGTTCTCTCTGGATGTGGAGTTGTCTGCATTTCAAAGGAGCAGCTAGATCATTACTTTGTGCGGAATACTCAATAAGCTGCATTTCAGCGCACTGTGTTTTGCTTCCCTATAGCTAATATGTACTTCGAGTTGTAAATGGTGCCAGACACTTGGTTTTCAAAGGTAGCTGAAAACTGCGTTGGCGCTGATGTTCTCGCTGAACATGGAGTTGTCTGCATTTCAAAGGAGCAGCTAGATCATTACTTTGTGCGGAATACTCAATAAGCTGCATTTCAGCGCATTGTGTTTTTCTTCCCTATAGCTAACATGTACTTCGTGTTGTAAATGGTGCCAGAACCTTGGGTTTCAAAGGTAGCTGAAAACTGCGTTGGTGTTGATGTTCTCTCTGGATGTGGAGTTGTCTGCATTTCAAAGGAGCAGCTATATCATTACTTTGTGCGGAACACTCAATAAGCTGCTTTTCAGCACATTGTGTTTTATAGACACTGTGTGAGAAATGTTGCATTTCGTTCGAAGCGGGTTTTTTATTGTGAAGCAGTTTCACATTCTGAGTTTCTTCCCTATAGCGAACATGTACTTCGTGTTGTAAATGGTGCCAGAAGCTAGGTTTTCAAAGCTAGCTGAAAACTGCGTTGGCGCTGATGTTCTCTCTGAACGTGGAGTTGTCTGTATTTCAAAGGAGCAGCAAGATCATTACTTTGTGCGTATCACTCAATAAGCTGCTTTTCAGCACATTGTGTTTTATAGACACTGTGTGAGAAATGTTGGATTTCGTTCGAAGCGGGTTTTCCATTGTGAAGCAGTTTCACATTATGAGTTTCTTCCTTATAGCTAAGCTGTACTTAGTGTTGTAAATGGTGCCAGAACCTTGGTTTTCAAAGGTAGCTGAAAACTGCGTTGGCGTTGATGTTCTCGCTGAACGTGGAGTTGTCTGCATTTCAAAGGAGCAGCTAGATCATTACTTTGTGCGGAATACTCAATAAGCTGCTTTTCAGCACATTGTGTTTTATACACACTGTGTGAGATATGTGGGATTTCGTTCGAAGCGGGTTTTCCATTGTGAAGCAGTTTCACATTATGAGTTTCTTCCCTATAGCTAAGCTGTTCTTAGTGTTGTAAATGGTGCCAGAACCTTGGTTTTCAAAGGTAGTTGAAAACTGCGTTGGCGCTGATGTTCTCGCTGAACGTGGAGTTGTCTGCATTTCAAAGGAGCAGCTAGATCATTACTTTGTGCGGAATACTCAATAAGCTGCATTTCAGCACATTGTGTTTTTCTTCCCTATAGCGAACATGTACTTCGTGTTGTAAATGGTGCCAGAACCTTGGGTTTTAAAGGTAGCTGAAAACTGCGTTGGTGTTGATGTTCTCTCTGGATGTGGAGTTGTCTGCATTTCAAAGGAGCAGCTAGATCATTACTTTGTGCGGAACACTCAATAAGCTGCTTTTCAGCACATTGTGTTTTATAGACACTGTGTGAGAAATGTTGGATTTCGTTCGAAGCGGGTTTTTATTGTGAAGCAGTTTCACATTCTGAGTTTCTTCCCTATAGCGAACATGTACTTAGTGTTGTAAATGGTGCCAGAACCTTGGTTTTCAAAGGTAGCTGAAAACTGCGGTGGCGCTGATGATCTCTCTGAACGTGGAGTTGTCTGCATTTCAAAGGAGCAGCTAGATCATTACTTTGTGCGGAACACTCAATTACCTGCTTTTCAGCACATTGTGTTTTTCTTCCCTATAGCTAACATGTACTTCGTGTTGTAAATGGTGCCAGAACCTTGGTTTTCAAAGGTAGCTGAAAACTGCGTTGGCGCTGATGTTCTCTCTGAACGTGGAGTTGTCTGTATTTCAAAGGAGCAGCTAGATCATTACTTTGTGCGGATCACTCAATAAGCTGCTTTTCAGCACATTGTGTTTTATAGACACTGTGTGAGAAATGTGGGATTTTGTTCGAAGCGGGTTTTCCATTGTGAAGCAGTTTCACATTATGAGTTTCTTCCCTATAGCGAACATGTACTTCGTGTTGTAAATGGTGCCAGAACCTTGGTTTTCAAAGGTAGCTGAAAACTGCGGTGGCGCTGATGTTCTCTCTGAACGTGGAGTTGTCTACATTTCAAAGGAGCAGCTAGATCATTACTTTGTGTGTTATACTCAATAAGCTGCATTTCAGCGCATTGTGTTTTTCTTCCCTATAGCGAACATGTACTTCGTGTTGTAAATGGTTCCAGAACCTTGGTTTTCAAAGGTAGTTGAAAACTGCGTTGGTGCTGATGTACTCGCTGAACGTGGAGTTGTTTGCATTTCAAAGGAGCAGCAAATCATTACTTTGTGCGGAATACTCAATAAGCTGCATTTCAGCGCATTGTGTTTTTCTTCCCTATAGCTAACATGTACTTCGTGTTGTAAATTGTGCCAGAACCTTGGGTTTTAAAGGTAGCTGAATACTGCGTTGGCGCTGATGTTCTCTCTGGATGTGGAGTTGTCTGCATTTCAAAGGAGCAGCTAGATCATTACTTTGTGCGGAATACTCAATAAGCTGCATTTCAGCGCACTGTGTTTTGCTTCCCTATAGCTAATATGTACTTCGAGTTGTAAATGGTGCCAGACACTTGGTTTTCAAAAGAAGCTGAAAACTGCGTTGGCGCTGATGTTCTCGCTGAACATGGAGTTGTCTGCATTTCAAAGGAGCAGCTAGATCATTACTTTGTGCGGAATACTCAATAAGCTGCATTTCAGCGCATTGTGTTTTTCTTCCCTATAGCTAACATGTACTTCGTGTTGTAAATGGTGCCAGAACCTTGGGTTTTAAAGGTAGCTGAAAACTGCGTTGGTGTTGATGTTCTCTCTGGATTTGGAGTTGTCTGCATTTCAAAGGAGCAGCTATATCATTACTTTGTGCGGAACACTCAATAAGCTGCTTTTCAGCACATTGTGTTTTATAGACACTGTGTGAGAAATGTTGGATTTCGTTCGAAGCGGGTTTTCCATTGTGAAGCAGTTTCACATTCTGAGTTTCTTCCCTATAGCGAACATGTACTTAGTGTTGTAAATGGTGCCAGAAGCTAGGTTTTCAAAGGTAGCTGAAAACTGCGTTGGCGCTGATGTTCTCTCTGAACGTGGAGTTGTCTGTATTTCAAAGGAGCAGCTAGATCATTACTTTGTGCGGAATACTCAATAAGCTGCATTTCAGCGCATTGTGTTTTTCTTCCCTATAGCTAACATGTACTTCGTGTTGTAAATGGTGCCAGAACCTTGGTTTTCAAAGGTAGCTGAAAACTGCGTTGGCGTTGATGTTCTCGCTGAACGTGGAGTTGTCTGCATTTCAAAGGAGCAGCTAGATCATTACTTTGTGCGGAATACTCAATAAGCTGCTTTTCAGCACATTGTGTTTTATACACACTGTGTGAGAAATGTGGGATTTCGTTCGAAGCGGGTTTTCCATTGTGAAGCAGTTTCACATTCTGAGTTTCTTCCCTATAGCTAAGATGTACTTCGTGTTGTAAATGGTGCCAGAACCTTGGTTTTCAAAGGTAGCTGAAAACTGCGTTGGCGCTGATGTTCTCTCTGGAAGTGGAGTTGTCTGCATTTCAAAGGAGCAGCTAGATCATTACTTTGTGCGGAATACTCAATAAGCTGCTTTTCAGCTCATAGTGTTTTATAGACACTGTGTGAGAAATGTTAGATTTCGTTCGAAGCGGGTTTTCCATTGTGAAGCAGTTTCACATTCTGAGTTTCTTCCCTATAGCAAACATGTACTTCGTGTTGTAAATGGTGCCAGAACTTTGGTTTTTAAAGGTAGCTGAAAACTGCGTTGGTGTTCATGTTCTCTCTGGACGTGGAGTTGTCTGCATTTCAAAGGAGCAGCTAGATCATTACTTTGTGCGGAACACTCAATAAGCTGCTTTGCAGCACATTGTGTTTTATGGACACTGTATGAGAAATGTGGGATTTCGTTCGAAGCGGGTTTTTTATTGTGAAGCAGTTTCACATTCTGAGTTTCTTCCCTATAGCGAACATGTACTTAGTGTTGTAAATGGTGCCAGAACCTTGGTTTTCAAAGGTAGCTGAAAACTGCGGTGGCGCTGATGATCTCTCTGAACGTGGAGTTGTCTGCAGTTCAAAGGAGCAGCTAGATCATTACTTTGTGCGGAACACTCAATTACCTGCTTTTCAGCACATTGTGTTTTTCTTCCCTATAGCTAACATGTACTTCGTGTTGTAAATGGTGCCAGAACCTTGGTTTTCAAAGGTAGCTGAAAACTGCGTTGGCGCTGATGTTCTCTCTGAACGTGGAGTTGTCTGTATTTCAAAGGAGCAGCTAGATCATTACTTTGTGCGGATCACTCAATAAGCTGCTTTTCAGCACATTGTGTTTTATAGACACTGTGTGAGAAATGTGGGATTTTGTTCGAAGCGGGTTTTCCATTGTGAAGCAGTTTCACATTATGAGTTTCTTCCCTATAGCGAACATGTACTTCGTGTTGTAAATGGTGCCAGAACCTTGGTTTTCAAAGGTAGCTGAAAACTGCGTTGGCGCTGATGTTCTCTCTGAACGTGGAGTTGTCTACATTTCAAAGGAGCAGCTAGATCATTACTTTGTGTGTTATACTCAATAAGCTGCATTTCAGCGCATTGTGTTTTTCTTCCCTATAGCGAACATGTACTTCGTGTTGTAAATGGTTCCAGAACCTTGGTTTTCAAAGGTAGTTGAAAACTGCGTTGGTGCTGATGTACTCGCTGAACGTGGAGTTGTTTGCATTTCAAAGGAGCAGCAAATCATTACTTTGTGCGGAATACTCAATAAGCTGCATTTCAGCGCATTGTGTTTTTCTTCCCTATAGCTAACATGTACTTCGTGTTGTAAATGGTGCCAGAACCTTGGGTTTTAAAGGTAGCTGAAAACTGCGTTGGCGTTGATGTTCTCTCTGGATGTGGAGTTGTCTGCATTTCAAAGGAGCAGCTAGATCATTACTTTGTGCGGAATACTCAATAAGCTGCTTTTCAGCACATTCTGTTTTATACACACTGTGTGAGAAATGTGGGATTTCGTTCGAAGCGGATTTTTATTGTGAAGCAGTTTCACATTCTGTGTTTTTCTTCCCTATAGCGAACATGTACTTAGTGTTGTAAATGGTGCCAGACACTTGGTTTTCAAAGGTAGCTGAAAACTGCGTTGGTGTTGATGTTCTCTCTGGATGTGGAGTTGTCTGCATTTCAAAGGAGCAGCTAGATCATTACTTTGTGCGGAACACTCAATAAGCTGCTTTTCAGCACATTGTGTTTTATAGACACTGTGTGAGAAATGTGGGATTTTGTTCTAATTGGGTTTTCCATTGTGAAGCAGTTTCACATTCTGAGTTTCTTCCCTATAGCTAAGCTGTACTTAGTGTTGTAAATGGTGCCAGAAGCTAGGTTTTCAAAGGTAGCTGAAAACTGCGTTGGCGCTGATGTTCTCGCTGAACATGGAGTTGTCTGCATTTCAAAGGAGCAGCTAGATCATTACTTTGTGCGGAATACTCAATAAGCTGCATTTCAGCGCATTGTGTTTTTCTTCCCTATAGCTAACATGTACTTCGTGTTGTAAATGGTGCCAGAACCTTGGGTTTTAAAGGTAGCTGAAAACTGCGTTGGTGTTGATGTTCTCTCTGGATGTGGAGTTGTCTGCATTTCAAAGGAGCAGTTAGATCATTACTTTGTGCGGAATACTCAATAAGCTGCTTTTCAGCACATTCTGTTTTATACACACTGTGTGAGAAATGTGGGATTTCGTTCGAAGCGGATTTTTATTGTGAAGCAGTTTCACATTCTGTGTTTTTCTTCCCTATAGCGAACATGTACTTAGTGTTGTAAATGGTGCCAGAAGCTAGGTTTTCAAAGGTAGCTGAAAACTGCGTTGGTGTTGATGTTCTCTCTGGATGTGGAGTTGTCTGCATTTCAAAGGAGCAGCTAGATCATTACTTTGTGCGGAATACTCAATAAGCTGCATTTCAGCGCATTGTGTTTTTCTTCCCTATAGCTAACATGTACTTCGTGTTGTAAATGGTGCCAGAAACTTTGTTTTCAAAGGTAGCTGAAAACTGCGTTGGCGCTGATGTTCTCGCTGAACATGGAGTTGTCTGCATTTCAAAGGAGCAGCTAGATCATTACTTTGTGCGGAATACTCAATAAGCTGCATTTCAGCGCATTGTGTTTTTCTTCCCTATAGCTAACATGTACTTCGTGTTGTAAATGGTGCCAGAACCTTGGTTTTCAAAGGTAGCTGAAAACTGCATTGGCGTTGATGTTCTCGCTGAACGTGGAGTTGTCTGCATTTCAAAGGAGCAGTTAGATCATTACTTTGTGCGGAATACTCAATAAGCTGCTTTTCAGCACATTCTGTTTTATAGACACTGTGTGAGAAATGTGGGATTTTGTTCGAAGCGGGTTTTCCATTGTGAAGCAGTTTCACATTATGAGTTTCTTCCCTATAGCGAACATGTACTTCGTGTTGTAAATGGTGCCAGAACCTTGGTTTTCAAAGGTAGCTGAAAACTGCGGTGGCGCTGATGTTCTCTCTGAACGTGGAGTTGTCTGCATTTCAAAGGAGCAGCTAGATCATTACTTTGTGTGTTATACTCAATAAGCTGCATTTCAGCGCATTGTGTTTTTCTTCCCTATAGCGAACATGTACTTCGTGTTGTAAATGGTGCCAGAACCTTGGTTTTCAAAGGTAGTTGAAAACTGCGTTGGTGCTGATGTACTCGCTGAACGTGGAGTTGTTTGCATTTCAAAGGAGCAGCAAATCATTACTTTGTGCGGAATACTCAATAAGCTGCATTTCAGCGCATTGTGTTTTTCTTCCCTATAGCTAACATGTACTTCGTGTTGTAAATGGTGCCAGAACCTTGGGTTTTAAAGGTAGCTGAATACTGCGTTGGCGCTGATGTTCTCTCTGGATGTGGAGTTGTCTGCATTTCAAAGGAGCAGCTAGATCATTACTTTGTGCGGAATACTCAATAAGCTGCATTTCAGCGCACTGTGTTTTGCTTCCCTATAGCTAATATGTACTTCGAGTTGTAAATGGTGCCAGACACTTGGTTTTCAAAAGAAGCTGAAAACTGCGTTGGCGCTGATGTTCTCGCTGAACATGGAGTTGTCTGCATTTCAAAGGAGCAGCTAGATCATTACTTTGTGCGGAATACTCAATAAGCTGCATTTCAGCGCATTGTGTTTTTCTTCCCTATAGCTAACATGTACTTCGTGTTGTAAATGGTGCCAGAACCTTGGTTTTCAAAGGTAGCTGAAAACTGCGTTGGTGTTGATGTTCTCTCTGGATTTGGAGTTGTCTGCATTTCAAAGGAGCAGCTATATCATTACTTTGTGCGGAACACTCAATAAGCTGCTTTTCAGCACATTGTGTTTTATAGACACTGTGTGAGAAATGTGGGATTTTGTTCTAATTGGGTTTTCCATTGTGAAGCAGTTTCACATTCTCAGTTTCTTCCCTATAGCTAAGCTGTACTTAGTGTTGTAAATGGTGCCAGAAGCTAGGTTTTCAAAGGTAGCTGAAAACTGCGTTGGCGCTGATGTTCTCGCTGAACATGGAGTTGTCTGCATTTCAAAGGAGCAGCTAGATCATTACTTTGTGCGGAATACTCAATAAGCTGCATTTCAGCGCATTGTGTTTTTCTTCCCTATAGCTAACATGTACTTCGTGTTGTAAATGGTGCCAGAAGCTTGGTTTTCAAAGGTAGCTGAAAACTGCATTGGCGTTGATGTTCTCGCTGAACGTGGAGTTGTCTGCATTTCAAAGGAGCAGTTAGATCATTACTTTGTGCGGACCACTCAATAAGCTGCTTTTCAGCACATTCTGTTTTATACACACTGTGTGAGAAATGTGGGATTTCGTTCGAAGCGGATTTTTATTGTGAAGCAGTTTCACATTCTGTGTTTTTCTTCCCTATAGCTAACATGTACTTCGTGTTGTAAATTGTGCCAGAACCTTGGGTTTTAAAGGTAGCTGAATACTGCGTTGGCGCTGATGTTCTCTCTGGATGTGGAGTTGTCTGCATTTCAAAGGAGCAGCTAGATCATTACTTTGTGCGGAACACTCAATAAGCTGCTTTTCAGCTCATAGTGTTTTATAGACACTGTGTGAGAAATGTTAGATTTCGTTCGAAGCGGGTTTTCCATTGTGAAGCAGTTTCACATTATGAGTTTCTTCCCTATAGCTAACATGTACTTCGTGTTGTAAATGGTGCCAGAACCTTGGTTTTCAAAGGTATTTGAAAACTGCGTTGGTTCTGATGTACTCGCTGAACGTGGAGTTGTTTGCATTTCAAAGGAGCAGCAAATCATTACTTTGTGCGGAATACTCAATAAGCTGCATTTCAGCGCACTGTGTTTTGCTTCCCTATAGCTAATATGTACTTCGAGTTGTAAATGGTGCCAGACACTTGGTTTTCAAAAGAAGCTGAAAACTGCATTGGCGCTGATGTTCTCGCTGAACATGGAGTTGTCTGCATTTCAAAGGAGCAGCTAGATCATTACTTTGTGCGGAATACTCAATAAGCTGCTTTTCAGCACATTGTGTTTTATAGACACTGTGTGAGAAATGTGGGATTTCGTTCGAAGCGGGTTTTCCATTGTGAAGCAGTTTCACATTATGAGTTTCTTCCCTATAGCGAACATGTACTTAGTGTTGTAAATGGTGCCAGAACCTTGGTTTTCAAAGGTAGCTGAAAACTGCGGTGGCGCTGATGATCTCTCTGAACGTGGAGTTGTCTGCAGTTCAAAGGAGCAGCTAGATCATTACTTTGTGCGGAACACTCAATTACCTGCTTTTCAGCACATTGTGTTTTTCTTCCCTATAGCTAACATGTACTTCGTGTTGTAAATGGTGCCAGAACCTTGGTTTTCAAAGGTAGCTGAAAACTGCGTTGGCGCTGATGTTCTCTCTGAACGTGGAGTTGTCTGTATTTCAAAGGAGCAGCTAGATCATTACTTTGTGCGGATCACTCAATAAGCTGCTTTTCAGCACATTGTGTTTTATAGACACTGTGTGAGAAATGTGGGATTTTGTTCGAAGCGGGTTTTCCATTGTGAAGCAGTTTCACATTATGAGTTTCTTCCCTATAGCGAACATGTACTTCGTGTTGTAAATGGTGCCAGAACCTTGGTTTTCAAAGGTAACTGAAAACTGCGGTGGCGCTGATGTTCTCTCTGAACGTGGAGTTGTCTACATTTCAAAGGAGCAGCTAGATCATTACTTTGTGTGTTATACTCAATAAGCTGCATTTCAGCGCATTGTGTTTTTCTTCCCTATAGCGAACATGTACTTCGTGTTGTAAATGGTGCCAGAACCTTGGTTTTCAAAGGTAGTTGAAAACTGCGTTGGTGCTGATGTACTCGCTGAACGTGGAGTTGTTTGCATTTCAAAGGAGCAGCAAATCATTACTTTGTGCGGAATACTCAATAAGCTGCATTTCAGCGCATTGTGTTTTTCTTCCCTATAGCTAACATGTACTTCGTGTTGTAAATGGTGCCAGAACCTTGGGTTTTAAAGGTAGCTGAAAACTGCGTTGGTGTTGATGTTCTCTCTGGATGTGGAGTTGTCTGCATTTCAAAGGAGCAGCTATATCATTACTTTGTGCGGAATACTCAATAAGCTGCTTTTCAGCACATTCTGTTTTATACACACTGTGTGAGAAATGTGGGATTTCGTTCGAAGCGGATTTTTATTGTGAAGCAGTTTCACATTCTGTGTTTTTCTTCCCTATAGCGAACATGTACTTAGTGTTGTAAATGGTGCCAGAAGCTAGGTTTTCAAAGCTAACTGA
This sequence comes from Ochotona curzoniae, assembly GCF_017591425.1. NCBI lineage: Eukaryota > Metazoa > Chordata > Mammalia > Lagomorpha > Ochotonidae > Ochotona > Ochotona curzoniae. The sequence continues at coordinate 28,724 of NW_024465928.1, read as the reverse complement.
AAACTGCGTTGGTGTTGATGTTCTCTCTGGATGTGGAGTTGTCTGCATTTCAAAGGAGCAGCTAGATCATTACTTTGTGCGGAACACTCAATAAGCTGCTTTTCAGCTCATAGTGTTTTATAGACACTGTGTGAGAAATGTTGGATTTCGTTCGAAGCGGGTTTTCCATTGTGAAGCAGTTTCACATTATGAGTTTCTTCCTTATAGCTAAGCTGTACTTAGTGTTGTAAATGGTGCCAGAACCTTGGTTTTCAAAGGTAGCTGAAAACTGCGTTGGCGTTGATGTTCTCGCTGAACGTGGAGTTGTCTGCATTTCAAAGGAGCAGCTAGATCATTACTTTGTGCGGAATACTCAATAAGCTGCTTTTCAGCACATTGTGTTTTATACACACTGTGTGAGAATATGTGGGATTTCGTTCGAAGCGGGTTTTCCATTGTGAAGCAGTTTCACATTATGAGTTTCTTCCCTATAGCTAAGCTGTTCTTAGTGTTGTAAATGGTGCCAGAACCTTGGTTTTCAAAGGTAGTTGAAAACTGCGTTGGCGCTGATGTTCTCGCTGAACGTGGAGTTGTCTGCATTTCAAAGGAGCAGCTAGATCATTACTTTGTGCGGAATACTCAATAAGCTGCATTTCAGCGCATTGTGTTTTTCTTCCCTATAGCTAACATGTACTTCGTGTTGTAAATGGTGCCAGAAACTTGGTTTTCAAAGGTAGCTGAAAACTGCGTTGGCGCTGATGTTCTCGCTGAACGTGGAGTTGTCTGCATTTCAAAGGAGCAGCTAGATCATTACTTTGTGCGGAACACTCAATAAGCTGCTTTTCAGCACATTGTGTTTTATAGACACTGTGTGAGAAATGTTGGATTTCGTTCGAAGCGGGTTTTTTATTGTGAAGCAGTTTCACATTCTGAGTTTCTTCCCTATAGCGAACATGTACTTAGTGTTGTAAATGGTGCCAGAACCTTGGTTTTCAAAGGTAGCTGAAAACTGCGGTGGCGCTGATGATCTCTCTGAACGTGGAGTTGTCTGCAGTTCAAAGGAGCAGCTAGATCATTACTTTGTGCGGAACACTCAATTACCTGCTTTTCAGCACATTGTGTTTTTCTTCCCTATAGCTAACATGTACTTCGTGTTGTAAATGGTGCCAGAACCTTGGTTTTCAAAGGTAGCTGAAAACTGCGTTGGCGCTGATGTTCTCTCTGAACGTGGAGTTGTCTGTATTTCAAAGGAGCAGCTAGATCATTACTTTGTGCGGATCACTCAATAAGCTGCTTTTCAGCACATTGTGTTTTATAGACACTGTGTGAGAAATGTGGGATTTTGTTCGAAGCGGGTTTTCCATTGTGAAGCAGTTTCACATTATGAGTTTCTTCCCTATAGCGAACATGTACTTCGTGTTGTAAATGGTGCCAGAACCTTGGTTTTCAAAGGTAGCTGAAAACTGCGGTGGCGCTGATGTTCTCTCTGAACGTGGAGTTGTCTACATTTCAAAGGAGCAGCTAGATCATTACTTTGTGTGTTATACTCAATAAGCTGCATTTCAGCGCATTGTGTTTTTCTTCCCTATAGCGAACATGTACTTCGTGTTGTAAATGGTGCCAGAACCTTGGTTTTCAAAGGTAGTTGAAAACTGCGTTGGTGCTGATGTACTCGCTGAACGTGGAGTTGTTTGCATTTCAAAGGAGCAGCAAATCATTACTTTGTGCGGAATACTCAATAAGCTGCATTTCAGCGCATTGTGTTTTTCTTCCCTATAGCTAACATGTACTTCGTGTTGTAAATGGTGCCAGAACCTTGGTTTCAAAGGTAGCTGAAAACTGCGTTGGCGCTGATGTTCTCTCTGGATGTGGAGTTGTCTGCATTTCAAAGGAGCAGCTAGATCATTACTTTGTGCGGAATACTCAATAAGCTGCTTTTCAGCACATTCTGTTTTATACACACTGTGTGAGAAATGTGGGATTTCGTTCGAAGCGGATTTTTATTGTGAAGCAGTTTCACATTCTGTGTTTTCTTCCCTATAGCGAACATGTACTTAGTGTTGTAAATGGTGCCAGAAGCTAGGTTTTCAAAGCTAGCTGAAAACTGCGTTGGTGTTGATGTTCTCTCTGGATGTGGAGTTGTCTGCATTTCAAAGGAGCAGCTAGATCATTACTTTGTGCGGAACACTCAATAAGCTGCTTTTCAGCCATAGTGTTTTATAGACACTGTGTGAGAAATGTTGGATTTCGTTCGAAGCGGGTTTTCCATTGTGAAGCAGTTTCACATTATGAGTTTCTTCCCTATAGCTAACTGTACTTAGTGTTGTAAATGGTGCCAGAACCTTGGTTTTCAAAGGTAGCTGAAAACTGCGTTGGCGTTGATGTTCTCTTTGAACGTGGAGTTGTCTGCATTTCAAAGGAGCAGCTAGATCATTACTTTGTGCGGAATACTCAATAAGCTGCTTTTCAGCACATTGTGTTTTATAGACACTGTGTGAGAAATGTGGGATTTCGTTCGAAGCGGGTTTTCCATTGTGAAGCAGTTTCACATTATGAGTTTCTTCCCTATAGCTAAGCTGTACTTAGTGTTGTAAATGGTGCCAGAACCTTGGTTTTCAAAGGTAGTTGAAAACTGCGTTGGCGCTGATGTTCTCGCTGAACGTGGAGTTGTCTGCATTTCAAAGGAGCAGCTAGATCATTACTTTGTGCGGAATACTCAATAAGCTGCATTTCAGCACATTGTGTTTTTCTTCCCTATAGCTAACATGTACTTCGTGTTGTAAATGGTGCCAGAACCTTGGTTTTCAAAGGTAGCTGAAAACTGCGTTGGTGTTGATGTTCTCTCTGGATGTGGAGTTGTCTGCATTTCAAAGGAGCAGCTAGATCATTACTTTGTGCGGAATACTCAATAAGCTGCTTTTCAGCACATTCTGTTTTATACACACTGTGTGAGAAATGTGGGATTTCGTTCGAAGCGGATTTTTATTGTGAAGCAGTTTCACATTCTGTGTTTCTTCCCTATAGCGAACATGTACTTAGTGTTGTAAATGGTGCCAGAAGCTAGGTTTTCAAAGCTAACTGAAAACTGCGTTGGTGTTGATGTTCTCTCTGGATGTGGAGTTGTCTGCATTTCAAAGGAGCAGCTAGATCATTACTTTGTGCGGAATACTCAATAAGCTGCATTTCAGCGCATTGTGTTTTTCTTCCCTATAGCTAACATGTACTTCGTGTTGTAAATGGTGCCAGAAACTTGTTTTCAAAGGTAGCTGAAAACTGCGTTGGCGCTGATGTTCTCGCTAAACATGGAGTTGTCTGCATTTCAAAGGAGCAGCTAGATCATTACTTTGTGCGGAATACTCAATAAGCTGCATTTCAGCGCATTGTGTTTTTCTTCCCTATAGCTAACATGTACTTCGTGTTGTAAATGGTGCCAGAACCTTAGTTTTCAAAGGTAGCTGAAAACTGCGTTGGCGTTGATGTTCTCGCTGAACGTGGAGTTGTCTGCATTTCAAAGGAGCAGCTAGATCATTACTTTGTGCGGAATACTCAATAAGCTGCTTTTCAGCGCATTTGTTTTATAGACACTGTGTGAGAAATGTGGGATTTTGTTCGAAGCGGGTTTTCCATTGTGAAGCAGTTTCACATTATGAGTTTCTTCCCTATAGCGAACATGTACTTCGTGTTGTAAATGGTGCCAGAACCTTGGTTTTCAAAGGTAGTTGAAAACTGCGTTGGTGCTGATGTACTCGCTGAACGTGGAGTTGTTTGCATTTCAAAGGAGCAGCAAATCATTACTTTGTGCGGAATACTCAATAAGCTGCATTTCAGCGCATTGTGTTTTTCTTCCCTATAGCTAACATGTACTTCGTGTTGTAAATGGTGCCAGAACCTTGGGTTTTAAAGGTAGCTGAAAACTGCGTTGGCGCTGATGTTCTCTCTGGATGTGGAGTTGTCTGCATTTCAAAGGAGCAGCTAGATCATTACTTTGTGCGGAATACTCAATAAGCTGCATTTCAGCGCATTGTGTTTTTCTTCCCTATAGCGAACATGTACTTCGTGTTGTAAATGGTGCCAGAACCTTGGTTTTCAAAGGTAGTTGAAAACTGCGTTGGTGCTGATGTACTCGCTGAACGTGGAGTTGTCTGCATTTCAAAGGAGCAGCAAATCATTACTTTGTGCGGAATACTCAATAAGCTGCATTTCAGCGCATTGTGTTTTTCTTCCCTATAGCTAACATGTACTTCGTGTTGTAAATGGTGCCAGAACCTTGGGTTTTAAAGGTAGCTGAAAACTGCGTTGGTGTTGATGTTCTCTCTGGATGTGGAGTTGTCTGCATTTCAAAGGAGCAGCTAGATCATTACTTTGTGCGGAACACTCAATAAGCTGCTTTTCAGCACATTGTGTTTTATAGACACTGTGTGAGAAATGTGGGATTTCGTTCGAAGTGGGTTTTCCATTGTGAAGCAGTTTCACATTCTGAGTTTCTTCCCTATAGCTAAGCTGTACTTAGTGTTGTAAATGGTGCCAGAAGCTAGGTTTTCAAAGGTAGCTGAAAACTGCGTTGGCGCTGATGTTCTCGCTGAACATGGAGTTGTCTGCATTTCAAAGGAGCAGCTAGATCATTACTTTGTGCGGAATACTCAATAAGCTGCATTTCAGCGCATTGTGTTTTTCTTCCCTATAGCTAACATGTACTTCGTGTTGTAAATGGTGCCAGAAGCTTGGTTTTCAAAGGTAGCTGAAAACTGCATTGGCGTTGATGTTCTCGCTGAACGTGGAGTTGTCTGCATTTCAAAGGAGCAGTTAGATCATTACTTTGTGCGGAACACTCAATAAGCTGCTTTTCAGCACATTCTGTTTTATACACACTGTGTGAGAAATGTGGGATTTCGTTCGAAGCGGATTTTTATTGTGAAGCAGTTTCACATTCTGAGTTTCTTCCCTATAGCTAACATGTACTTCGTGTTGTAAATGGTGCCAGAACCTTGGTTTTCAAAGGTAGCTGAATACTGCGTTGGCGCTGATGTTCTCTCTGGATGTGGAGTTGTCTGCATTTCAAAGGAGCAGCTAGATCATTACTTTGTGCGGAACACTCAATAAGCTGCTTTTCAGCTCATAGTGTTTTATAGACACTGTGTGAGAAATGTTAGATTTCGTTCGAAGCGGGTTTTCCATTGTGAAGCAGTTTCACATTATGAGTTTCTTCCCTATAGCTAACATGTACTTCGTGTTGTAAATGGTGCCAGAACCTTGGTTTTCAAAGGTAGTTGAAAACTGCGTTGGTGCTGATGTACTCGCTGAACGTGGAGTTGTTTGCATTTCAAAGGAGCAGCAGATCATTACTTTGTGCGGAATACTCAATAAGCTGCATTTCAGCGCACTGTGTTTTGCTTCCCTATAGCTAACATGTACTTCGTGTTGTAAATGGTGCCAGAACCTTGGTTTTCAAAGGTAGCTGAAAACTGCGTTGGCGCTGATGTTCTCGCTGAACATGGAGTTGTCTGCATTTCAAAGGAGCAGCTAGATCATTACTTTGTGCGGAATACTCAATAAGCTGCTTTTCAGCACATTGTGTTTTATACACACTGTGTGAGAAATGTGGGATTTCGTTCGAAGCGGGTTTTCCATTGTGAAGCAGTTTCACATTATGAGTTTCTTCCCTATAGCTAAGCTGTACTTAGTGTTGTAAATGGTGCCAGAACCTTGGTTTTCAAAGGTAGCTGAAAACTGCGGTGGCGCTGATGATCTCTCTGAACGTGGAGTTGTCTGCAGTTCAAAGGAGCAGCTAGATCATTACTTTGTGCGGAACACTCAATTACCTGCTTTTCAGCACATTGTGTTTTTCTTCCCTATAGCTAACATGTACTTCGTGTTGTAAATGGTGCCAGAACCTTGGTTTTCAAAGGTAGCTGAAAACTGCGTTGGCGCTGATGTTCTCTCTGAACGTGGAGTTGTCTGTATTTCAAAGGAGCAGCTAGATCATTACTTTGTGCGGATCACTCAATAAGCTGCTTTTCAGCACATTGTGTTTTATAGACACTGTGTGAGAAATGTGGGATTTTGTTCGAAGCGGGTTTTCCATTGTGAAGCAGTTTCACATTATGAGTTTCTTCCCTATAGCGAACATGTACTTCGTGTTGTAAATGGTGCCAGAACCTTGGTTTTCAAAGGTAACTGAAAACTGCGGTGGCGCTGATGTTCTCTCTGAACGTGGAGTTGTCTACATTTCAAAGGAGCAGCTAGATCATTACTTTGTGTGTTATACTCAATAAGCTGCATTTCAGCGCATTGTGTTTTTCTTCCCTATAGCGAACATGTACTTCGTGTTGTAAATGGTGCCAGAACCTTGGTTTTCAAAGGTAGTTGAAAACTGCGTTGGTGCTGATGTACTCGCTGAACGTGGAGTTGTTTGCATTTCAAAGGAGCAGCAAATCATTACTTTGTGCGGAATACTCAATAAGCTGCATTTCAGCGCATTGTGTTTTTCTTCCCTATAGCTAACATGTACTTCGTGTTGTAAATGGTGCCAGAACCTTGGGTTTTAAAGGTAGCTGAAAACTGCGTTGGCGCTGATGTTCTCTCTGGATGTGGAGTTGTCTGCATTTCAAAGGAGCAGCTAGATCATTACTTTGTGCGGAATACTCAATAAGCTGCTTTTCAGCACATTCTGTTTTATACACACTGTGTGAGAAATGTGGGATTTCGTTCGAAGCGGATTTTTATTGTGAAGCAGTTTCACATTCTGTGTTTTTCTTCCCTATAGCGAACATGTACTTAGTGTTGTAAATGGTGCCAGAAGCTAGGTTTTCAAAGCTAACTGAAAACTGCGTTGGTGTTGATGTTCTCTCTGGATGTGGAGTTGTCTGCATTTCAAAGGAGCAGCTAGATCATTACTTTGTGCGGAACACTCAATAAGCTGCTTTTCAGCTCATAGTGTTTTATAGACACTGTGTGAGAAATGTTGGATTTCGTTCGAAGCGGGTTTTCCATTGTGAAGCAGTTTCACATTATGAGTTTCTTCCTTATAGCTAAGCTGTACTTAGTGTTGTAAATGGTGCCAGAACCTTGGTTTTCAAAGGTAGCTGAAAACTGCGTTGGCGTTGATGTTCTCGCTGAACGTGGAGTTGTCTGCATTTCAAAGGAGCAGCTAGATCATTACTTTGTGCGGAATACTCAATAAGCTGCTTTTCAGCACATTGTGTTTTATACACACTGTGTGAAATATGTGGGATTTCGTTCGAAGCGGGTTTTCCATTGTGAAGCAGTTTCACATTATGAGTTTCTTCCCTATAGCTAAGCTGTTCTTAGTGTTGTAAATGGTGCCAGAACCTTGGTTTTCAAAGGTAGTTGAAAACTGCGTTGGCGCTGATGTTCTCGCTGAACGTGGAGTTGTCTGCATTTCAAAGGAGCAGCTAGATCATTACTTTGTGCGGAATACTCAATAAGCTGCATTTCAGCACATTGTGTTTTTCTTCCCTATAGCGAACATGTACTTCGTGTTGTAAATGGTGCCAGAACCTTGGGTTTTAAAGGTAGCTGAAAACTGCGTTGGTGTTGATGTTCTCTCTGGATGTGGAGTTGTCTGCATTTCAAAGGAGCAGTTAGATCATTACTTTGTGCGGAATACTCAATAAGCTGCTTTTCAGCACATTCTGTTTTATACACACTGTGTGAGAAATGTGGGATTTCGTTCGAAGCGGATTTTTATTGTGAAGCAGTTTCACATTCTGTGTTTTCTTCCCTATAGCGAACATGTACTTAGTGTTGTAAATGGTGCCAGAAGCTAGGTTTTCAAAGCTAACTGAAAACTGCGTTGGTGTTGATGTTCTCTCTGGATGTGGAGTTGTCTGCATTTCAAAGGAGCAGCTAGATCATTACTTTGTGCGGAATACTCAATAAGCTGCATTTCAGCGCATTGTGTTTTTCTTCCCTATAGCTAACATGTACTTCGTGTTGTAAATGGTGCCAGAAACTTTGTTTTCAAAGGTAGCTGAAAACTGCGTTGGCGCTGATGTTCTCGCTGAACATGGAGTTGTCTGCATTTCAAAGGAGCAGCTAGATCATTACTTTGTGCGGAATACTCAATAAGCTGCATTTCAGCGCATTGTGTTTTTCTTCCCTATAGCTAACATGTACTTCGTGTTGTAAATGGTGCCAGAACCTTAGTTTTCAAAGGTAGCTGAAAACTGCATTGGCGTTGATGTTCTCGCTGAACGTGGAGTTGTCTGCATTTCAAAGGAGCAGTTAGATCATTACTTTGTGCGGAATACTCAATAAGCTGCTTTTCAGCACATTCTGTTTTATACACACTGTGTGAGAAATGTGGAATTTCGTTCGAAGCGGATTTTTATTGTGAAGCAGTTTCACATTCTGTGTTTCTTCCCTATAGCGAACATGTACTTAGTGTTGTAAATGGTGCCAGAAGCTAGGTTTTCAAAGCTAACTGAAAACTGCGTTGGTGTTGATGTTCTCTCTGGATGTGGAGTTGTCTGCATTTCAAAGGAGCAGCTAGATCATTACTTTGTGCGGAACACTCAATAAGCTGCTTTTCAGCTCATTGTGTTTTATAGACACTGTGTGAGAAATGTTGGATTTCGTTCGAAGCGGGTTTTCCATTGTGAAGCAGTTTCACATTATGAGTTTCTTCCCTATAGCTAAGCTGTTCTTAGTGTTGTAAATGGTGCCAGAACCTTGGTTTTCAAAGGTAGCTGAAAACTGCGTTGGCGCTGATGTTCTCGCTGAACGTGGAGTTGTCTGCATTTCAAAGGAGCAGCTAGATCATTACTTTGTGCGGAATACTCAATAAGCTGCTTTTCAGCACATTGTGTTTTTCTTCCCTATAGCTAACATGTACTTCGTGTTGTAAATGGTGCCAGAACCTTGGTTTTCAAAGGTAGCTGAAAACTGCGTTGGCGCTGATGTTCTCTCTGAACGTGGAGTTGTCTGTATTTCAAAGGAGCAGCTAGATCATTACTTTGTGCGGATCACTCAATAAGCTGCTTTTCAGCACATTGTGTTTTATAGACACTGTGTGAGAAATGTGGGATTTTGTTCGAAGCGGGTTTTCCAATGTGAAGCAGTTTCACATTATGAGTTTCTTCCCTATAGCGAACATGTACTTCGTGTTGTAAATGGTGCCAGAACCTTGGTTTTCAAAGGTAGCTGAAAACTGCGGTGGCGCTGATGTTCTCTCTGAACGTGGAGTTGTCTGCATTTCAAAGGAGCAGCTAGATCATTACTTTGTGCGGAACACTCAATAAGCTGCATTTCAGCGCATTGTGTTTTTCTTCCCTATAGCGAACATGTACTTCGTGTTGTAAATGGTTCCAGAACCTTGGTTTTCAAAGGTAGTTGAAAACTGCGTTGGTGCTGATGTACTCGCTGAACGTGGAGTTGTCTGCATTTCAAAGGAGCAGCAAATCATTACTTTGTGCGGAATACTCAATAAGCTGCATTTCAGCGCATTGTGTTTTTCTTCCCTATAGCTAACATGTACTTCGTGTTGTAAATTGTGCCAGAACCTTGGGTTTTAAAGGTAGCTGAAAACTGCGTTGGCGCTGATGTTCTCTCTGGATGTGGAGTTGTCTGCATTTCAAAGGAGCAGCTAGATCATTACTTTGTGCGGAATACTCAATAAGCTGCATTTCAGCGCACTGTGTTTTGCTTCCCTATAGCTAATATGTACTTCGAGTTGTAAATGGTGCCAGACACTTGGTTTTCAAAAGAAGCTGAAAACTGCGTTGGCGCTGATGTTCTCGCTGAACGTGGAGTTGTCTGCATTTCAAAGGAGCAGTTAGATCATTACTTTGTGCGGAACACTCAATAAGCTGCTTTTCAGCACATTCTGTTTTATACACACTGTGTGAGAAATGTGGGATTTCGTTCGAAGCGGATTTTTATTGTGAAGCAGTTTCACATTCTGTGTTTTTCTTCCCTATAGCGAACATGTACTTAGTGTTGTAAATGGTGCCAGAAGCTAGGTTTTCAAAGCTAACTGAAAACTGCGTTGGTGTTGATGTTCTCTCTGGATGTGGAGTTGTCTGCATTTCAAAGGAGCAGCTAGATCATTACTTTGTGCGGAACACTCAATAAGCTGCTTTTCAGCTCATAGTGTTTTATAGACACTGTGTGAGAAATGTTGGATTTCGTTCGAAGCGGGTTTTCCATTGTGAAGCAGTTTCACATTATGAGTTTCTTCCCTATAGCTAACATGTACTTCGTGTTGTAAATGGTGCCAGAACCTTGGTTTTCAAAGGTAGTTGAAAACTGCGTTGGTGCTGATGTACTCGCTGAACGTGGAGTTGTTTGCATTTCAAAGGAGCAGCAAATCATTACTTTGTGCGGAATACTCAATAAGCTGCATTTCAGCGCATTGTGTTTTTCTTCCCTATAGCTAACATGTACTTCGTGTTGTAAATGGTGCCAGAACCTTGGTTTTCAAAGGTAGCTGAATACTGCGTTGGCGCTGATGTTCTCTCTGGATGTGGAGTTGTCTGCATTTCAAAGGAGCAGCTAGATCATTACTTTGTGCGGAATACTCAATAAGCTGCATTTCAGCGCACTGTGTTTTGCTTCCCTATAGCTAATATGTACTTCGAGTTGTAAATGGTGCCAGACACTTGGTTTTCAAAAGAAGCTGAAAACTGCATTGGCGCTGATGTTCTCGCTGAACATGGAGTTGTCTGCATTTCAAAGGAGCAGCTAGATCATTACTTTGTGCGGAATACTCAATAAGCTGCATTTCAGCGCATTGTGTTTTTCTTCCCTATAGCTAACATGTACTTCGTGTTGTAAATGGTGCCAGAAACTTGGTTTTCAAAGGTAGCTGAAAACTGCGTTGGCGCTGATGTTCTCGCTGAACGTGGAGTTGTCTGCATTTCAAAGGAGCAGCTAGATCATTACTTTGTGCGGAACACTCAATAAGCTGCTTTTCAGCACATTGTGTTTTATAGACACTGTGTGAGAAATGTTGGATTTCGTTCGAAGCGGGTTTTTTATTGTGAAGCAGTTTCACATTCTGAGTTTCTTCCCTATAGCGAACATGTACTTAGTGTTGTAAATGGTGCCAGAACCTTGGTTTTCAAAGGTAGCTGAAAACTGCGGTGGCGCTGATGATCTCTCTGAACGTGGAGTTGTCTGCATTTCAAAGGAGCAGCTAGATCATTACTTTGTGCGGAACACTCAATAAGCTGCTTTTCAGCACATTGTGTTTTTCTTCCCTATAGCTAACATGTACTTCGTGTTGTAAATGGTGCCAGAACCTTGGTTTTCAAAGGTAGCTGAAAACTGCGTTGGCGCTGATGTTCTCTCTGAACGTGGAGTTGTCTGTATTTCAAAGGAGCAGCTAGATCATTACTTTGTGCGGATCACTCAATAAGCTGCTTTTCAGCACATTGTGTTTTATAGACACTGTGTGAGATATGTGGGATTTTGTTCGAAGCGGGTTTTCCAATGTGAAGCAGTTTCACATTATGAGTTTCTTCCCTATAGCGAACATGTACTTCGTGTTGTAAATGGTGCCAGAACCTTGGTTTTCAAAGGTAGCTGAAAACTGCGGTGGCGCTGATGTTCTCTCTGAACGTGGAGTTGTCTGCATTTCAAAGGAGCAGCTAGATCATTACTTTGTGCAGAACACTCAATAAGCTGCATTTCAGCGCATTGTGTTTTTCTTCCCTATAGCGAACATGTACTTCGTGTTGTAAATGGTGCCAGAACCTTGGTTTTCAAAGGTAGCTGAAAACTGCGTTGGTGCTGATGTACTCGCTGAACGTGGAGTTGTCTGCATTTCAAAGGAGCAGCTAGATCATTACTTTGTGCGGAATACTCAATAAGCTGCATTTCAGCGCATTGTGTTTTTCTTCCCTATAGCGAACATGTACTTCGTGTTGTAAATGGTGCCAGAACCTTGGTTTTCAAAGGTAGCTGAAAACTGCGTTGGCGCTGATGTTCTCTCTGGATGTGGAGTTGTCTGCATTTCAAAGGAGCAGCTAGATCATTACTTTGTGCGGAATACTCAATAAGCTGCATTTCAGCGCACTGTGTTTTGCTTCCCTATAGCTAATATGTACTTCGAGTTGTAAATGGTGCCAGACACTTGGTTTTCAAAAGAAGCTGAAAACTGCGTTGGCGCTGATGTTCTCGCTGAACGTGGAGTTGTCTGCATTTCAAAGGAGCAGCTAGATCATTACTTTGTGCGGAATACTCAATAAGCTGCTTTTCAGCACATTCTGTTTTATACACACTGTGTGAGAAATGTGGGATTTCGTTCGAAGCGGATTTTTATTGTGAAGCAGTTTCACATTCTGTGTTTTTCTTCCCTATAGCGAACATGTACTTAGTGTTGTAAATGGTGCCAGAAGCTAGGTTTTCAAAGCTAGCTGAAAACTGCGTTGGTGTTGATGTTCTCTCTGGATGTGGAGTTGTCTGCATTTCAAAGGAGCAGCTAGATCATTACTTTGTGCGGAACACTCAATAAGCTGCTTTTCAGCTCATAGTGTTTTATAGACACTGTGTGAGAAATGTTGGATTTCGTTCGAAGCGGGTTTTCCATTGTGAAGCAGTTTCACATTATGAGTTTCTTCCCTATAGCGAACATGTACTTCGTGTTGTAAATGGTGCCAGAACCTTGGTTTTCAAAGGTAGCTGAAAACTGCGTTGGTGCTGATGTTCTCGCTGAACGTGGAGTTGTCTGCATTTCAAAGGAGCAGCTAGATCATTACATTGTGCGGAATACTCAATAAGCTGCATTTCAGCGCATTGTGTTTTTCTTCCCTATAGCTAACATGTACTTCGTGTTGTAAATGGTGCCAGAAGCTTGGTTTTCAAAGGTAGCTGAAAAGTGCGTTAGCGCTAAGGTTCTCCCTGGATGTGGAGTTGTCTGTATGTCAAAGGAGCAGCTAGATCATTACTTTGTGCGGAATACTCAATAAGCTGCATTTCAGCGCATTGTGTTTTTCTTCCCTATAGCGAATATGTACTTCGTGTTGTAAATGGTGCCAGAAACTTGGTTTTCAAAGGAAGCTGAAAACTGCGTTTGGCACTGATGTTCTCGCTGAACGTGGAGTTGTCTGCATTTCAAAGGAGCAGCTAGATCATTACTTTGTGCAGAATAATCAATAAGCTGCATTTCAGCGCATTGTGTTTGCTTCCCTATAGCTAACATGTACTTCGTGTTGTAAATGGTGCCAGAACCTTGGTTTTCAAAGGTAGCTGAAAACTGCGTTGGTGTTGATGTTCTCTCTGGATGTGGAGTTGTCTGCATTTCAAAGGAGCAGCTACATCATTACTTTGTGCGGAAAAATCAACAAGCTGCTTTTCAGCACTTTGTGTTTTATAGACACTGTGTGAGAAATGTTGCATTTCGTTCGAAGCGGGTTTTTATTGTGAAGCAGTTTCACATTCTGAGTTTCTTCCCTATAGCGAACATATACTTCGTGTTGTAAATGGTGCCAGAAGCTTGGTTTTCAAAGGTAGCTGAAAACTGCGTTGGCGCTGATGTTCTCTCTGAACGTGGAGTTGTCTGCATTTCAAAGGAGCAGCTAGATCATTACTTTGTGCGGAATACTCAATAAGCTGCTTTTCAGCACATTGTGTTTTATAGACACTGTGTGAGAAATGTTGGATTTCGTTCGAAGCGGGTTTTCCATTGTGAAGCAGTTTCACATTATGAGTTTCTTCCTTATAGCTAAGCTGTACTTAGTGTTGTAAATGGTGCCAGAACCTTGGTTTTCAAAGGTAGCTGAAAACTGCGTTGGCGTTGATGTTCTCGCTGAACGTGGAGTTGTCTGCATTTCAAAGGAGCAGCTAGATCATTACTTTGTGCGGAATACTCAATAAGCTGCTTTTCAGCACATTGTGTTTTATACACACTGTGTGAGATATGTGGGATTTCGTTCGAAGCGGGTTTTTTATTGTGAAGCAGTTTCACATTATGAGTTTCTTCCCTATAGCTAAGCTGTTCTTAGTGTTGTAAATGGTGCCAGAACCTTGGTTTTCAAAGGTAGCTGAAAACTGCGTTGGCGCTGATGTTCTCGCTGAACGTGGAGTTGTCTGCATTTCAAAGGAGCAGCTAGATCATTACTTTGTGCGGAATACTCAATAAGCTGCATTTCAGCACATTGTGTTTTTCTTCCCTATAGCGAACATGTACTTCGTGTTGTAAATGGTGCCAGAACCTTGGTTTTCAAAGGTAGCTGAAAACTGCGTTGGTGTTGATGTTCTCTCTGGATGTGGAGTTGTCTGCATTTCAAAGGAGCAGCTAGATCATTACTTTGTGCGGAACACTCAATAAGCTGCTTTTCAGCACATTGTGTTTTATAGACACTGTGTGAGAAATGTTGGATTTCGTTCGAAGCGGGTTTTCCATTGTGAAGCAGTTTCACATTCTGAGTTTCTTCCCTATAGCGAACATGTACTTAGTGTTGTAAATGGTGCCAGAACCTTGGTTTTCAAAGGTAGCTGAAAACTGCGGTGGCGCTGATGATCTCTCTGAACGTGGAGTTGTCTGCAGTTCAAAGGAGCAGCTAGATCATTACTTTGTGCGGAACACTCAATAACCTGCATTTCAGCACATTGTGTTTTTCTTCCCTATAGCTAACATGTACTTCGTGTTGTAAATGGTGCCAGAACCTTGGTTTTCAAAGGTAGCTGAAAACTGCGTTGGCGCTGATGTTCTCTCTGAACGTGGAGTTGTCTGTATTTCAAAGGAGCAGCTAGATCATTACTTTGTGCGGATCACTCAATAAGCTGCTTTTCAGCACATTGTGTTTTATAGACACTGTGTGAGAAATGTGGGATTTCGTTCGAAGCGGGTTTTCCATTGTGAAGCAGTTTCACATTATGAGTTTCTTCCCTATAGCGAACATGTACTTCGTGTTGTAAATGGTGCCAGAACCTTGGTTTTCAAAGGTAGCTGAAAACTGCGTTGGCGCTGATGTTCTCTCTGAACGTGGAGTTGTCTGCATTTCAAAGGAGCAGCTAGATCATTACTTTGTGTGTTATACTCAATAAGCTGCATTTCAGCGCATTGTGTTTTTCTTCCCTATAGCGAACATGTACTTCGTGTTGTAAATGGTGCCAGAACCTTGGTTTTCAAAGGTAGTTGAAAACTGCGTTGGTGCTGATGTACTCGCTGAACGTGGAGTTGTTTGCATTTCAAAGGAGCAGCAAATCATTACTTTGTGCGGAATACTCAATAAGCTGCATTTCAGCGCATTGTGTTTTTCTTCCCTATAGCTAACATGTACTTCGTGTTGTAAATGGTGCCAGAACCTTGGTTTTCAAAGGTAGCTGAATACTGCGTTGGCGCTGATGTTCTCTCTGGATGTGGAGTTGTCTGCATTTCAAAGGAGCAGCTAGATCATTACTTTGTGCGGAATACTCAATAAGCTGCATTTCAGCGCACTGTGTTTTGCTTCCCTATAGCTAATATGTACTTCGAGTTGTAAATGGTGCCAGACACTTGGTTTTCAAAGGTAGCTGAAAACTGCGTTGGCGCTGATGTTCTCGCTGAACGTGGAGTTGTCTGCATTTCAAAGGAGCAGCTAGATCATTACTTTGTGCGGAATACTCAATAAGCTGCATTTCAGCGCATTGTGTTTTTCTTCCCTATAGCTAACATGTACTTCGTGTTGTAAATGGTGCCAGAACCTTGGTTTTCAAAGGTAGCTGAAAACTGCGTTGGTGTTGATGTTCTCTCTGGATGTGGAGTTGTCTGCATTTCAAAGGAGCAGCTAGATCATTACTTTGTGCGGAACACTCAATAAGCTGCTTTTCAGCACATTGTGTTTTATAGACACTGTGTGAGAAATGTTGCATTTCGTTCGAAGCGGGTTTTTATTGTGAAGCAGTTTCACATTCTGAGTTTCTTCCCTATAGCGAACATGTACTTCGTGTTGTAAATGGTGCCAGAAGCTAGGTTTTCAAAGCTAGCTGAAAACTGCGTTGGCGCTGATGTTCTCTCTGAACGTGGAGTTGTCTGTATTTCAAAGGAGCAGCTAGATCATTACTTTGTGCGGATCACTCAATAAGCTGCTTTTCAGCACATTGTGTTTTATAGACACTGTGTGAGAAATGTTGGATTTCGTTCGAAGCGGGTTTTCCATTGTGAAGCAGTTTCACATTATGAGTTTCTTCCTTTAGCTAAGCATGTACTTAGTGTTGTAAATGGTGCCAGAACCTTGGTTTTCAAAGGTAGCTGAAAACTGCGTTGGCGTTGATGTTCTCGCTGAACGTGGAGTTGTCTGCATTTCAAAGGAGCAGCTAGATCATTACTTTGTGCGGAATACTCAATAAGCTGCTTTTCAGCACATTGTGTTTTATACACACTGTGTGAGATATGTGGGATTTCGTTCGAAGCGGGTTTTCCATTGTGAAGCAGTTTCACATTATGAGTTTCTTCCCTATAGCTAAGCATGTACTTAGTGTTGTAAATGGTGCCAGAACCTTGGTTTTCAAAGGTAGCTGAAAACTGCGTTGGCGCTGATGTTCTCTCTGGAAGTGGAGTTGTCTGCATTTCAAAGGAGCAGCTAGATCATTACTTTGTGCGGAATACTCAATAAGCTGCATTTCAGCACATTGTGTTTTTCTTCCCTATAGCGAACATGTACTTCGTGTTGTAAATGGTGCCAGAACCTTGGTTTTCAAAGGTAGCTGAAAACTGCGTTGGTGTTGATGTTCTCTCTGGATGTGGAGTTGTCTGCATTTCAAAGGAGCAGCTAGATCATTACTTTGTGCGGAACACTCAATAAGCTGCTTTTCAGCACATTGTGTTTTATAGACACTGTGTGAGAAATGTTGGATTTCGTTCGAAGCGGGTTTTCTATTGTGAAGCAGTTTCACATTCTGAGTTTCTTCCCTATAGTGAACTTATATTAGGTGTTTTAAATGGTGCCAGAACCTTGGTTTTCAAAGGTAGCTGAAAACTGCGTTGGCGCTGATGTTCTCTCTGAACGTGGAGTTGTCTGCATTTCAAAGGAGCAGCTAGATCATTACTTTGTGCGGAACACTCAATAAGCTGCTTTTCAGCACATTGTGTTTTCCTTCCCTATAGCTAACATGTACTTCGTGTTGTAAATGGTGCCAGAACCTTGGTTTTCAAAGGTAGCTGAAAACTGCGTTGGCGCTGATGTTCTCTCTGAACGTGGAGTTGTCTGTATTTCAAAGGAGCAGCTAGATCATTACTTTGTGCGGATCACTCAATAAGCTGCTTTTCAGCACATTGTGTTTTATAGACACTGTGTGAGAAATGTGGGATTTGTTCGAAGCGGGTTTTCCATTGTGAAGCAGTTTCACATTGTGAGTTTCTTCCCTATAGCGAACATGTACTTCGTGTTGTAAATGGTGCCAGAACCTTGGTTTTCAAAGGTAGCTGAAAACTGCGTTGGCGCTGATGTTCTCTCTGAACGTGGAGTTGTCTGCATTTCAAAGGAGCAGCTAGATAATTACTTTGTGCGGAATACACAATAAGCTGCATTTCAGCGCATTGTGTTTTTCTTCCCTATAGCGAACATGTACTTCGTGTTGTAAATGGTGCCAGAACCTTGGTTTTCAAAGGTAGTTGAAAACTGCGTTGGCGCTGATGTTCTCGCTGAACGTGGAGTTGTCTGCATTTCAAAGGAGCAGCAAATCATTACTTTGTGCGGAATACTCAATAAGCTGCATTTCAGCGCATTGTGTTTTTCTTCCCTATAGCTAACATGTACTTCGTGTTGTAAATTGTGCCAGAACCTTGGTTTTCAAAGGTAGCTGAATACTGCGTTGGCGCTGATGTTCTCTCTGGATGTGGAGTTGTCTGCATTTCAAAGGAGCAGCTAGATCATTACTTTGTGCGGAATACTCAATAAGCTGCATTTCAGCGCACTGTGTTTTGCTTCCCTATAGCTAATATGTACTTCGAGTTGTAAATGGTGCCAGACACTTGGTTTTCAAAAGAAGCTGAAAACTGCGTTGGCGCTGATGTTCTCGCTGAACATGGAGTTGTCTGCATTTCAAAGGAGCAGCTAGATCATTACTTTGTGCGGAATACTCAATAAGCTGCATTTCAGCGCATTGTGTTTTTCTTCCCTATAGCTAACATGTACTTCGTGTTGTAAATGGTGCCAGAACCTTGGTTTTCAAAGGTAGCTGAAAACTGCGTTGGTGTTGATGTTCTCTCTGGATGTGGAGTTGTCTGCATTTCAAAGGAGCAGCTATATCATTACTTTGTGCGGAACACTCAATAAGCTGCTTTTCAGCACATTGTGTTTTATAGACACTGTGTGAGAAATGTGGGATTTCGTTCTAAGCGGGTTTTCCATTGTGAAGCAGTTTCACATTCTGAGTTTCTTCCCTATAGCTAACATGTACTTAGTGTTGTAAATGGTGCCAGAAGCTAGGTTTTCAAAGGTAGCTGAAAACTGCGTTGGCGCTGATGTTCTCGCTGAACGTGGAGTTGTCTGCATTTCAAAGGAGCAGCTAGATCATTACTTTGTGCGGAATACTCAATAAGCTGCATTTCAGCGCATTGTGTTTTTCTTCCCTATAGCTAACATGTACTTCGTGTTGTAAATGGTGCCAGAAGCTTGGTTTTCAAAGGTAGCTGAAAACTGCGTTGGCGTTGATGTTCTCGCTGAACGTGGAGTTGTCTGCATTTCAAAGGAGCAGCTAGATCATTACTTTGTGCGGAACACTCAATAAGCTGCTTTTCAGCACATTGTGTTTTATACACACTGTGTGAGAAATGTGG
Source organism: Ochotona curzoniae (assembly GCF_017591425.1). Taxonomy (NCBI): domain Eukaryota; kingdom Metazoa; phylum Chordata; class Mammalia; order Lagomorpha; family Ochotonidae; genus Ochotona; species Ochotona curzoniae. The sequence continues at coordinate 10,021 of NW_024465928.1, read as the reverse complement.
GATTTCGTTCGAAGCGGATTTTTATTGTGAAGCAGTTTCACATTCTGTGTTTTTCTTCCCTATAGCTAACATGTACTTCGTGTTGTAAATGGTGCCAGAACCTTGGTTTTCAAAGGTAGCTGAAAACTGCGTTGGCGCTGATGTTCTCTCTGGATGTGGAGTTGTCTGCATTTCAAAGGAGCAGCTAGATCATTACTTTGTGCGGAACACTCAATAAGCTGCATTTCAGCTCATTGTGTTTTATAGACACTGTGTGAGAAATGTTAGATTTCGTTCGAAGCGGGTTTTCCATTGTGAAGCAGTTTCACATTATGAGTTTCTTCCCTATAGCGAACATGTACTTCGTGTTGTAAATGGTGCCAGAACCTTGGTTTTCAAAGGTAGCTGAAAACTGCGTTGGTGCTGATGTTCTCGCTGAACGTGGAGTTGTCTGCATTTCAAAGGAGCAGCTAGATCATTACTTTGTGCGGAATACTCAATAAGCTGCATTTCAGCACATTGTGTTTTTCTTCCCTATAGCTAACATGTACTTCGTGTTGTAAATGGTGCCAGAACCTTGGTTTTCAAAGGTAGCTGAATACTGCGTTGGCGCTGATGTTCTCTCTGGATGTGGAGTTGTCTGCATTTCAAAGGAGCAGCTAGATCATTACTTTGTGCGGAATACTCAATAAGCTGCATTTCAGCGCATTGTGTTTTTCTTCCCTATAGCTAACATGTACTTCGTGTTGTAAATGGTGCCAGAACCTTGGTTTTCAAAGGTAGCTGAAAACTGCGTTGGCGCTGATGTTCTCGCTGAACGTGGAGTTGTCTGCATTTCAAAGGAGCAGCTAGATCATTACTTTGTGCGGAACACTCAATAAGCTGCTTTTCAGCACATTGTGTTTTATACACACTGTGTGAGAAATGTGGGATTTCGTTCGAAGCGGATTTTTATTGTGAAGCAGTTTCACATTATGAGTTTCTTCCCTATAGCGAACATGTACTTAGTGTTGTAAATGGTGCCAGAAGCTTGGTTTTCAAAGCTAGCTGAAAACTGCGTTGGTGTTGATGTTCTCTCTGGATGTGGAGTTGTCTGCATTTCAAAGGAGCAGCTAGATCATTACTTTGTGCGGAACACTCAATAAGCTGCTTTTCAGCCATAGTGTTTTATAGACACTGTGTGAGAAATGTTGGATTTCGTTCGAAGCGGGTTTTCCATTGTGAAGCAGTTTCACATTATGAGTTTCTTCCCTATAGCTAACATGTACTTCGTGTTGTAAATGGTGCCAGAACCTTGGTTTTCAAAGGTAGTTGAAAACTGCGTTGGTGCTGATGTACTCGCTGAACGTGGAGTTGTCTGCATTTCAAAGGAGCAGCTAATCATTACTTTGTGCGGAATACTCAATAAGCTGCATTTCAGCGCATTGTGTTTTTCTTCCCTATAGCTAACATGTACTTCGTGTTGTAAATGGTGCCAGAAGCTTGGTTTCAAAGGTAGCTGAAAACTGCGTTGGCGCTGATGTTCTCTCTGGATGTGGAGTTGTCTGCATTTCAAAGGAGCAGCTAGATCATTACTTTGTGCGGAATACTCAATAAGCTGCATTTCAGCGCACTGCGTTTTTCTTCCCTAGAGCTAACATGTACTTCGTGTTGTTAATGGTGCCAGACCTTGGTTTTCAAAGGTAGCTGAAAACTGCGTTGGCGCTGATGTTCTCGCTGAACGTGGAGTTGTCTGCATTTCAAAGGAGCAGCTAGATCATTACTTTGTGCGGAATACTCAATAAGCTGCATTTCAGCGCATTGTGTTTTTCTTCCCTATAGCTAACATGTACTTCGTGTTGTAAATGGTGCCAGAACCTTGGTTTTCAAAGGTAGCTGAAAACTGCGTTGGCGCTGATGTTCTCGCTGAACGTGGAGTTGTCTGCATTTCAAAGGAGCAGCTAGATCATTACTTTGTGCGGAACACTCAATAAGCTGCTTTTCAGCACATTGTGTTTTATAGACACTGTGTGAGAAATGTTGGATTTCGTTCGAAGCGGGTTTTTTATTGTGAAGCAGTTTCACATTCTGAGTTTCTTCCCTATAGCGAACATGTACTTAGTGTTGTAAATGGTGCCAGAACCTTGGTTTTCAAAGGTAGCTGAAAACTGCGTTGGCGCTGATGTTCTCTCTGAACGTGGAGTTGTCTGCATTTCAAAGGAGCAGCTAGATCATTACTTTGTGCGGAACACTCAATAAGCTGCATTTCAGCACATTGTGTTTTTCTTCCCTATAGCTAACATGTACTTCGTGTTGTAAATGGTGCCAGAACCTTGGTTTTCAAAGGTAGCTGAAAACTGCGTTGGCGCTGATGTTCTCCCTGAACGTGGAGTTGTCTGCATTTCAAAGGAGCAGCTAGATCATTACTTTGTGCGGAATCACTCAATAAGCTGCTTTTCAGCACATTGTGTTTTATAGACACTGTGTGAGAAATGTGGGATTTTGTTCGAAGCGGGTTTTCCATTGTGAAGCAGTTTCACATTATGAGTTTCTTCCCTATAGCGAACATGTACTTCGTGTTGTAAATGGTGCCAGAACCTTGGTTTTCAAAGGTAGCTGAAAACTGCGTTGGCGCTGATGTTCTCTCTGAACGTGGAGTTGTCTGCATTTCAAAGGAGCAGCTAGATCATTACTTTGTGCGGAATACTCAATAAGCTGCATTTCAGCGCATTGTGTTTTTCTTCCCTATAGCGAACATGTACTTCGTGTTGTAAATGGTTCCAGAACCTTGGTTTTCAAAGGTAGTTGAAAACTGCGTTGGTGCTGATGTACTCGCTGAACGTGGAGTTGTTTGCATTTCAAAGGAGCAGCAAATCATTACTTTGTGCGGAATACTCAATAAGCTGCATTTCAGCGCATTGTGTTTTTCTTCCCTATAGCGAACATGTACTTAGTGTTGTAAATGGTGCCAGAAGCTTGGTTTTCAAAGGTAGCTGAAAACTGCGTTGGTGTTGATGTTCTCTCTGGATGTGGAGTTGTCTGCATTTCAAAGGAGCAGCTAGATCATTACTTTGTGCGGAACACTCAATAAGCTGCTTTTCAGCACATTGTGTTTTATAGACACTGTGTGAGAAATGTTGCATTTCGTTCGAAGCGGGTTTTTTATTGTGAAGCAGTTTCACATTCTGAGTTTCTTCCCTATAGCGAACATGTACTTCGTGTTGTAAATGGTGCCAGAAGCTAGGTTTTCAAAGCTAGCTGAAAACTGCGTTGGCGCTGATGTTCTCTCTGAACGTGGAGTTGTCTGTATTTCAAAGGAGCAGCTAGATCATTACTTTGTGCGGAATACTCAATAAGCTGCTTTTCAGCACATTGTGTTTTATAGACACTGTGTGAGAAATGTGGGATTTTGTTCTAATTGGGTTTTCCATTGTGAAGCAGTTTCACATTATGAGTTTCTTCCCTATAGCTAAGCTGTACTTAGTGTTGTAAATGGTGCCAGAAGCTTGGTTTTCAAAGGTAGCTGAAAACTGCGTTGGCGCTGATGTTCTCGCTGAACGTGGAGTTGTCTGCATTTCAAAGGAGCAGCTAGATCATTACTTTGTGCGGAATACTCAATAAGCTGCATTTCAGCGCATTGTGTTTTTCTTCCCTATAGCGAACATGTACTTCGTGTTGTAAATGGTGCCAGAACCTTGGTTTTCAAAGGTAGCTGAAAACTGCGTTGGTGTTGATGTTCTCTCTGGATGTGGAGTTGTCTGCATTTCAAAGGAGCAGCTAGATCATTACTTTGTGCGGAATACTCAATAAGCTGCTTTTCAGCACATTGTGTTTTATACACACTGTGTGAGAAATGTGGGATTTCGTTCGAAGCGGATTTTTATTGTGAAGCAGTTTCACATTCTGTGTTTCTTCCCTATAGCGAACATGTACTTAGTGTTGTAAATGGTGCCAGAAGCTTGGTTTTCAAAGGTAGCTGAAAACTGCGTTGGCGCTGATGTTCTCGCTGAACGTGGAGTTGTCTGCATTTCAAAGGAGCAGCTAGATCATTACTTTGTGCGGAATACTCAATAAGCTGCATTTCAGCGCATTGTGTTTTTCTTCCCTATAGCTAACATGTACTTCGTGTTGTAAATGGTGCCAGAACCTTAGTTTTCAAAGGTAGCTGAAAACTGCGTTGGTGTTGATGTTCTCGCTGAACGTGGAGTTGTCTGCATTTCAAAGGAGCAGTTAGATCATTACTTTGTGCGGAATACTCAATAAGCTGCTTTCAGCACATTCTGTTTTATACACACTGTGTGAGAAATGTGGATTTCGTTCGAAGCGGATTTTTATTGTGAAGCAGTTTCACATTCTGTGTTTCTTCCCTATAGCGAACATGTACTTAGTGTTGTAAATGGTGCCAGAAGCTTGGTTTTCAAAGCTAACTGAAAACTGCGTTGGTGTTGATGTTCTCTCTGGATGTGGAGTTGTCTGCATTTCAAAGGAGCAGCTAGATCATTACTTTGTGCGGAACACTCAATAAGCTGCTTTTCAGCTCATAGTGTTTTATAGACACTGTGTGAGAAATGTTGGATTTCGTTCGAAGCGGGTTTTCCATTGTGAAGCAGTTTCACATTATGAGTTTCTTCCCTATAGCTAAGCTGTACTTAGTGTTGTAAATGGTGCCAGAACCTTGGTTTTCAAAGGTAGCTGAAAACTGCGTTGGCGTTGATGTTCTCGCTGAACGTGGAGTTGTCTGCATTTCAAAGGAGCAGCTAGATCATTACTTTGTGCGGAATACTCAATAAGCTGCTTTTCAGCACATTGTGTTTTATACACACTGTGTGAGATATGTGGGATTTCGTTCGAAGCGGGTTTTCCATTGTGAAGCAGTTTCACATTATGAGTTTCTTCCCTATAGCTAAGCTGTTCTTAGTGTTGTAAATGGTGCCAGAACCTTGGTTTTCAAAGGTAGTTGAAAACTGCGTTGGCGCTGATGTTCTCACTGAACATGGAGTTGTCTGCATTTCAAAGGAGCAGCTAGATCATTACTTTGTGCGGAATACTCAATAAGCTGCATTTCAGCACATTGTGTTTTTCTTCCCTATAGCGAACATGTACTTCGTGTTGTAAATGGTGCCAGAACCTTGGGTTTTAAAGGTAGCTGAAAACTGCGTTGGTGTTGATGTTCTCTCTGGATGTGGAGTTGTCTGCATTTCAAAGGAGCAGCTAGATCATTACTTTGTGCGGAACACTCAATAAGCTGCTTTTCAGCACATTGTGTTTTATAGACACTGTGTGAGAAATGTTGGATTTCGTTCGAAGCGGGTTTTTTATTGTGAAGCAGTTTCACATTCTGAGTTTCTTCCCTATAGCGAACATGTACTTCGTGTTGTAAATGGTGCCAGAACCTTGGTTTTCAAAGGTAGCTGAAAACTGCGGTGGCGCTGATGAACTCTCTGAACGTGGAGTTGTCTGCAGTTCAAAGGAGCAGCTAGATCATTACTTTGTGCGGAACACTCAATTACCTGCTTTTCAGCACATTGTGTTTTTCTTCCCTATAGCTAACATGTACTTCGTGTTGTAAATGGTGCCAGAACCTTGGTTTTCAAAGGTAGCTGAAAACTGCGTTGGCGCTGATGTTCTCTCTGAACGTGGAGTTGTCTGTATTTCAAAGGAGCAGCTAGATCATTACTTTGTGCGGATCACTCAATAAGCTGCTTTTCAGCACATTGTGTTTTATAGACACTGTGTGAGAAATGTGGGATTTTGTTCGAAGCGGGTTTTCCAATGTGAAGCAGTTTCACATTATGAGTTTCTTCCCTATAGCGAACATGTACTTCGTGTTGTAAATGGTGCCAGAACCTTGGTTTTCAAAGGTAGCTGAAAACTGCGGTGGCACTGATGTTCTCTCTGAACGTGGAGTTGTCTACATTTCAAAGGAGCAGCTAGATCATTACTTTGTGTGTTATACTCAATAAGCTGCATTTCAGCGCATTGTGTTTTTCTTCCCTATAGCGAACATGTACTTCGTGTTGTAAATGGTTCCAGAACCTTGGTTTTCAAAGGTAGTTGAAAACTGCGTTGGTGCTGATGTACTCGCTGAACGTGGAGTTGTTTGCATTTCAAAGGAGCAGCAAATCATTACTTTGTGCGGAATACTCAATAAGCTGCATTTCAGCGCATTGTGTTTTTCTTCCCTATAGCTAACATGTACTTCGTGTTGTAAATTGTGCCAGAACCTTGGGTTTTAAAGGTAGCTGAATACTGCGTTGGCGCTGATGTTCTCTCTGGATGTGGAGTTGTCTGCATTTCAAAGGAGCAGCTAGATCATTACTTTGTGCGGAATACTCAATAAGCTGCATTTCAGCGCACTTTGTTTTGCTTCCCTATAGCTAACATGTACTTCGTGTTGTAAATGGTGCCAGAACCTTGGGTTTTAAAGGTAGCTGAAAACTGCGTTGGTGTTGATGTTCTCTCTGGATTTGGAGTTGTCTGCATTTCAAAGGAGCAGCTAGATCATTACTTTGTGCGGAACACTCAATAAGCTGCTTTTCAGCACATTGTGTTTTATAGACACTGTGTGAGAAATGTTGCATTTCGTTCGAAGCGGGTTTTTTATTGTGAAGCAGTTTCACATTCTGAGTTTCTTCCCTATAGCGAACATGTACTTCGTGTTGTAAATGGTGCCAGAAGCTAGGTTTTCAAAGCTAGCTGAAAACTGCGTTGGCGCTGATGTTCTCTCTGAACGTGGAGTTGTCTGTATTTCAAAGGAGCAGCAAGATCATTACTTTGTGCGGATCACTCAATAAGCTGCTTTTCAGCACATTGTGTTTTATAGACACTGTGTGAGAAATGTGGGATTTTGTTCTAATTGGGTTTTCCATTGTGAAGCAGTTTCACATTATGAGTTTCTTCCCTATAGCTAAGCTGTACTTAGTGTTGTAAATGGTGCCAGAAGCTAGGTTTTCAAAGGTAGCTGAAAACTGCGTTGGCGCTGATGTTCTCGCTGAACATGGAGTTGTCTGCATTTCAAAGGTGCAGCTAGATCATTACTTTGTGCGGAATACTCAATAAGCTGCATTTCAGCGCATTGTGTTTTTCTTCCCTATAGCTAACATGTACTTCGTGTTGTAAATGGTGCCAGAAGCTTGGTTTTCAAAGGTAGCTGAAAACTGCATTGGCGTTGATGTTCTCGCTGAACGTGGAGTTGTCTGCATTTCAAAGGAGCAGTTAGATCATTACTTTGTGCGGAATACTCAATAAGCTGCTTTTCAGCACATTCTGTTTTATACACACTGTGTGAGAAATGTGGAATTTCGTTCGAAGCGGATTTTTATTGTGAAGCAGTTTCACATTCTGTGTTTCTTCCCTATAGCTAACATGTACTTAGTGTTGTAAATGGTGCCAGAAGCTAGGTTTTCAAAGCTAACTGAAAACTGCGTTGGTGTTGATGTTCTCTCTGGATGTGGAGTTGTCTGCATTTCAAAGGAGCAGCTAGATCATTACTTTGTGCGGAACACTCAATAAGCTGCTTTTCAGCTCATAGTGTTTTATAGACACTGTGTGAGAAATGTTGGATTTCGTTCGAAGCGGGTTTTCCATTGTGAAGCAGTTTCACATTATGAGTTTCTTCCTTATAGCTAAGCTGTACTTAGTGTTGTAAATGGTGCCAGAACCTTGGTTTTCAAAGGTAGCTGAAAACTGCGTTGGCGTTGATGTTCTCGCTGAACGTGGAGTTGTCTGCATTTCAAAGGAGCAGCTAGATCATCACTTTGTGGAATACTCAATAAGCTGCTTTCAGCCATGGTTTATACACTGTGGAATGTGGATTCGTTCGAAGGGTTTCCATGTAAGCAGTTCACATAGTTCTCCTAGAACATGTACTTAGTGTTGTAAATGGTGCCAGAACCTTGGTTTTCAAAGGTAGTTGAAAACTGCGTTGGCGCTGATGTTCTCGCTGAACGTGGAGTTGTCTGCATTTCAAAGGAGCAGCTAGATCATTACTTTGTGCGGAATACTCAATAAGCTGCATTTCAGCGCATTGTGTTTTTCTTCCCTATAGCGAACATGTACTTCGTGTTGTAAATGGTGCCAGAACCTTGGGTTTTAAAGGTAGCTGAAAACTGCGTTGGTGTTGATGTTCTCTCTGGATGTGGAGTTGTCTGCATTTCAAAGGAGCAGCTAGATCATTACTTTGTGCGGAACACTCAATAAGCTGCTTTTCAGCTCATTGTGTTTTATAGACACTGTGTGAGAAATGTTGGATTTCGTTCGAAGCGTGTTTTTTATTGTGAAGCAGTTTCACATTCTGAGTTTCTTCCGTATATCGAACATGTACTTAGTGTTGTAAATGGTGCCAGAACCTTGGTTTTCAAAGGTAGCTGAAAACTGCGGTGGCGCTGATGATCTCTCTGAACGTGGAGTTGTCTGCAGTTCAAAGGAGCAGCTAGATCATTACTTTGTGCGGAACACTAAATTACCTGCTTTTCAGCACATTGTGTTTTTCTTCCCTATAGCTAACATGTACTTCGTGTTGTAAATGGTGCCAGAACCTTGGTTTTGATAGGTAGCTGAAAACTGCATTGGCGTTGATGTTCTCGCTGAACGTGGAGTTGTCTGCATTTCAAAGGAGCAGTTAGATCATTACTTTGTGCGGAATACTCAATAAGCTGCTTTTCAGCACATTGTGTTTTATACACACTGTGTGAGAAATGTGGAATTTCGTTCGAAGCGGATTTTTATTGTGAAGCAGTTTCACATTCTGTGTTTCTTCCCTATAGCGAACATGTACTTAGTGTTGTAAATGGTGCCAGAAGCTAGGTTTTCAAAGCTAACTGAAAACTGCGTTGGTGTTGATGTTCTCTCTGGATGTGGAGTTGTCTGCATTTCAAAGGAGCAGCTAGATCATTACTTTGTGCGGAACACTCAATAAGCTGCTTTTCAGCTCATAGTGTTTTATAGACACTGTGTGAGAAATGTTGGATTTCGTTCGAAGCGGGTTTTCCATTGTGAAGCAGTTTCACATTGAGTTTCTTCCTTATAGCTAAGCTGTACTTCGTGTTGTAAATGGTGCCAGAACCTTGGTTTTCAAAGGTAGCTGAAAACTGCGTTGGCGTTGATGTTCTCGCTGAACGTGGAGTTGTCTGCATTTCAAAGGAGCAGCTAGATCATTACTTTGTGCGGAATACTCAATAAGCTGCTTTTCAGCACATTGTGTTTTATACACACTGTGTGAGATATGTGGGATTTCGTTCGAAGCGGGTTTTCCATTGTGAAGCAGTTTCACATTATGAGTTTCTTCCCTATAGCTAAGCTGTTCTTAGTGTTGTAAATGGTGCCAGAACCTTGGTTTTCAAAGGTAGTTGAAAACTGCGTTGGCGCTGATGTTCTCGCTGAACGTGGAGTTGTCTGCATTTCAAAGGAGCAGCTAGATCATTACTTTGTGCGGAATACTCAATAAGCTGCATTTCAGCACATTGTGTTTTTCTTCCCTATAGCGAACATGTACTTCGTGTTGTAAATGGTGCCAGAACCTTGGGTTTTAAAGGTAGCTGAAAACTGCGTTGGTGTTGATGTTCTCTCTGGATGTGGAGTTGTCTGCATTTCAAAGGAGCAGCTAGATCATTACTTTGTGCGGAACACTCAATAAGCTGCTTTTCAGCACATTGTGTTTTATAGACACTGTGTGAGAAATGTTGGATTTCGTTCGAAGCGGGTTTTTTATTGTGAAGCAGTTTCACATTCTGAGTTTCTTCCCTATAGCGAACATGTACTTCGTGTTGTAAATGGTGCCAGAACCTTGGTTTTCAAAGGTAGCTGAAAACTGCGGTGGCGCTGATGATCTCTCTGAACGTGGAGTTGTCTGCAGTTCAAAGGAGCAGCTAGATCATTACTTTGTGCGGAACACTCAATAAGCTGCTTTTCAGCACATTGTGTTTTATACACACTGTGTGAGAAATGTTGGATTTCGTTCGAAGCGGGTTTTCCATTGTGAAGCAGTTTCACATTATGAGTTTCTTCCCTATAGCGAACATGTACTTCGTGTTGTAAATGGTGCCAGAACCTTGGTTTTCAAAGG
>NW_024465927.1:0-81774 GCF_017591425.1 Ochotona curzoniae | reverse complement strand
CGAGAACATCAGCACCAACGCAGTTTTCAGCTACTTTGGAAAACCAAGGTTCTGGCACCATTTACAACACTAAGTACATGTTAGCTATAGGGAAGAAACTCAGAATGTGAAACTGCTTCACAATGGAAAACCCGCTTCGAACGAAATCCCACATTTCTCACACAGTGTCTATAAAACACAATGTGCTGAAATGCAGCTTATTGAGTATTCCGCACAAAGTAATGATCTAGCTGCTCCTTTGAAATGCAGACAACTCCACGTTCAGCGAGAACATCAACACCAACGCAGTTTTCAGCTACCTTTGAAAACCAAGGTTCTGGCACCATTTACAACACGAAGTACATGTTCGCTATAGGGAAACCAGATGTAAATGCTACAATAAACCGCTGAAGAAATCCACATTCCACACAGTGTATAAAACGTGCTGAAATGCAGCTTATTGAGTATTCCGCACAAAGTAATGATCTAGCTGCTCCTTTGAAATGCAGACAACTCCACGTTCAGCGAGAACATCAACGCCAACGCAGTTTTCAGCTACCTTTGAAAACCAAGCTTCTGGCACCATTTACAACACGAAGTACATGTTAGCTATAGGGAAGAAAAACACAATGCGCTGAAATGCAGCTTATTGAGTATTCCGCACAAAGTAATGATCTAGCTGCTCCTTTGAAATGCAGACAACTCCACATCCAGAGAGAACATCAACACCAACGCAGTTTTCAGCTACCTTTGAAAACCAAGGTTCTGGCACCATTTACAACACGAAGTACATGTTAGCTATAGGGAAGAAAAACACAATGCGCTGAAATGCAGCTTATTGAGTATTCCGCACAAAGTAATGATCTAGCTGCTCCTTTGAAATGCAGACAACTCCACGTTCAGCGAGAACATCAACACCAACGCAGTTTTCAGCTACCTTTGAAAACCAAGGTTCTGGCACCATTTACAACACGAAGTACATGTTAGCTATAGGGAAGAAAAACACAATGCGCTGAAATGCAGCTTATTGAGTATTCCGCACAAAGTAATGATCTAGCTGCTCCTTTGAAATGCAGACAACTCCACGTTCAGCGAGAACATCAGCGCCAACGCAGTTTTCAGCTACCTTTGAAAACCAAGGTTCTGGCACCATTTACAACACTAAGTACATGTTCGCTATAGGGAAGAAACTCAGAATGTGAAACTGCTTCACAATGGAAAACCCGCTTCGAACGAAATCCCACATTTCTCACACAGTGTCTATAAAACACAATGTGCTGAAAAGCAGCTTATTGAGTATTCCGCACAAAGTAATGATCTAGCTGCTCCTTTGAAATGCAGACAACTCCACGTTCAGCGAGAACATCAGCGCCAACGCAGTTTTCAGCTACCTTTGAAAACCAAGCTTCTGGCACCATTTACAACACGAAGTACATGTTAGCTATAGGGAAGAAAAACACAATGCGCTGAAATGCAGCTTATTGAGTATTCCGCACAAAGTAATGATCTAGCTGCTCCTTTGAAATGCAGACAACTCCACGTTCAGCGAGAACATCAGCGCCAACGCAGTTTTCAGCTACCTTTGAAAACCAAGGTTCTGGCACCATTTACAACACGAAGTACATGCTAGCTATAGGGAAGAAAAACACAATGCGCTGAAATGCAGCTTATTGAGTATTCCGCACAAAGTAATGATCTAGCTGCTCCTTTGAAATGCAGACAACTCCACATCCAGAGAGAACATCAGCACCAACGCAGTTTTCAGCTACCTTTGAAAACCAAGGTTCTGGCACCATTTACAACACGAAGTACATGTTAGCTATAGGGAAGAAAAACACAATGCGCTGAAATGCAGCTTATTGAGTATTCCGCACAAAGTAATGATCTAGCTGCTCCTTTGAAATGCAGACAACTCCACGTTCAGCGAGAACATCAGCGCCAACGCAGTTTTCAGCTACCTTTGAAAACCAAGGTTCTGGCACCATTTACAACACTAAGTACGGGATAGCTACAGGGAAGAAACTCAGAATGTGAAACTGCTTCACAATGGAAAACCCGCTTCGAACGAAATCCCACATTTCTCACACAGTGTCTATAAAACACAATGTGCTGAAAGCAGCTTATTGAGTATTCCGCACAAAGTAATGATCTAGCTGCTCCTTTGAAATGCAGACAACTCCACGTTCAGAGAGAACATCAGCGCCAACGCAGTTTTCAGCTACCTTTGAAAACCAAGGTTCTGGCACCATTTACAACACGAAGTACATGTTCGCTATAGGGAAGAAAAACACAATGCGCTGAAATGCAGCTTATTGAGTATTCCGCACAAAGTAATGATCTAGCTGCTCCTTTGAAATGCAGACAACTCCACATTCAGCGAGAACATCAACACCAACGCAGTTTTCAGCTACCTTTGAAAACCAAGGTTCTGGCACCATTTACAACACGAAGTACATGTTAGCTATAGGGAAGAAAAACACAATGCGCTGAAATGCAGCTTATTGAGTATTCCGCACAAAGTAATGATCTAGCTGCTCCTTTGAAATGCAGACAACTCCACGTTCAGAGAGAACATCAGCGCCAACGCAGTTTTCAGCTACCTTTGAAAACCAAGGTTCTGGCACCATTTACAACACGAAGTACATGTTAGCTATAGGGAAGAAAAACACAATGCGCTGAAATGCAGCTTATTGAGTATTCCGCACAAAGTAATGATCTAGCTGCTCCTTTGAAATGCAGACAACTCCACATCCAGAGAGAACATCAACACCAACGCAGTTTTCAGCTACCTTTGAAAACCAAGGTTCTGGCACCATTTACAACACGAAGTACATGTTAGCTATAGGGAAGAAAAACACAATGCGCTGAAATGCAGCTTATTGAGTATTCCGCACAAAGTAATGATCTAGCTGCTCCTTTGAAATGCAGACAACTCCACGTTCAGCGAGAACATCAGCGCCAACGCAGTTTTCAGCTACCTTTGAAAACCAAGGTTCTGGCACCATTTACAACACTAAGTACATGTTAGCTATAGGGAAGAAACTCAGAATGTGAAAGTGCTTCACAATGGAAAACCCGCTTCGAACGAAATCCCACATTTCTCACACAGTGTCTATAAAACACAATGTGCTGAAAAGCAGCTTATTGAGTATTCCGCACAAAGTAATGATCTAGCTGCTCCTTTGAAATGCAGACAACTCCACGTTCAGCGAGAACATCAACACCAACGCAGTTTTCAGCTACCTTTGAAAACCAAGGTTCTGGCACCATTTACAACACGAAGTACATGTTAGCTATAGGGAAGAAAAACACAATGCGCTGAAATGCAGCTTATTGAGTATTCCGCACAAAGTAATGATCTAGCTGCTCCTTTGAAATGCAGACAACTCCACGTTCAGAGAGAACATCAGCGCCAACGCAGTTTTCAGCTACCTTTGAAAACCAAGGTTCTGGCACCATTTACAACACGAAGTACATGTTAGCTATAGGGAAGAAAAACACAATGCGCTGAAATGCAGCTTATTGAGTATTCCGCACAAAGTAATGATCTAGCTGCTCCTTTGAAATGCAGACAACTCCACGTTCAGCGAGAACATCAGCACCAACGCAGTTTTCAGCTACCTTTGAAAACCAAGGTTCTGGCACCATTTACAACACGAAGTACATGTTCGCTATAGGGAAGAAAAACACAATGCGCTGAAATGCAGCTTATTGAGTATTCCGCACAAAGTAATGATCTAGCTGCTCCTTTGAAATGCAGACAACTCCACATTCAGCGAGAACATCAGCACCAACGCAGTTTTCAGCTACCTTTGAAAACCAAGGTTCTGGCACCATTTACAACACGAAGTACATGTTCGCTATAGGGAAGAAAAACACAATGCGCTGAAATGCAGCTTATTGAGTATTCCGCACAAAGTAATGATCTAGCTGCTCCTTTGAAATGCAGACAACTCCACGTTCAGCGAGAACATCAGCGCCAACGCAGTTTTCAGCTACCTTTGAAAACCAAGGTTCTGGCACCATTTACAACACGAAGTACATGTTCGCTATAGGGAAGAAAAACACAATGCGCTGAAATGCAGCTTATTGAGTATTCCGCACAAAGTAATGATCTAGCTGCTCCTTTGAAATGCAGACAACTCCACGTTCAGAGAGAACATCAGCACCAACGCAGTTTTCAGCTACCTTTGAAAACCAAGGTTCTGGCACCATTTACAACACGAAGTACATGTTCGCTATAGGGAAGAAAAACACAATGCGCTGAAATGCAGCTTATTGAGTATTCCGCACAAAGTAATGATCTAGCTGCTCCTTTGAAATGCAGACAACTCCACGTTCAGCGAGAACATCAGCGCCAACGCAGTTTTCAGCTACCTTTGAAAACCAAGGTTCTGGCACCATTTACAACACGAAGTACATGTTAGCTATAGGAAGAAACTCAGAATGTGAAATGCTTCACAATGGAAAACCCGCTTCGAAGAAATCCACATTCCACACAGTGCTATAAAACACAATGGCTGAAATGCAGCTTATTGAGTATTCCGCACAAAGTAATGATCTAGCTGCTCCTTTGAAATGCAGACAACTCCACATTCAGAGAGAACATCAGCACCAACGCAGTTTTCAGCTACCTTTGAAAACCAAGGTTCTGGCACCATTTACAACACGAAGTACATGTTCGCTATAGGGAAGAAAAACACAATGCGCTGAAATGCAGCTTATTGAGTATTCCGCACAAAGTAATGATCTAGCTGCTCCTTTGAAATGCAGACAACTCCACGTTCAGCGAGAACATCAGCGCCAACGCAGTTTTCAGCTACCTTTGAAAACCAAGGTTCTGGCACCATTTACAACACTAAGTACATGTTCAGCTATAGGGAAGAAACTCAGAATGTGAAATGCTTCACAATGGAAAACCCGCTTCGAACGAAATCCACATTTCTCACACAGTGTCTATAAAACACAATGTGCTGAAATGCAGCTTATTGAGTATTCCGCACAAAGTAATGATCTAGCTGCTCCTTTGAAATGCAGACAACTCCACGTTCAGAGAGAACATCAACGCCAACGCAGTTTTCAGCTACCTTTGAAAACCAAGGTTCTGGCACCATTTACAACACGAAGTACATGTTAGCTATAGGGAAGAAAAACACAATGCGCTGAAATGCAGCTTATTGAGTATTCCGCACAAAGTAATGATCTAGCTGCTCCTTTGAAATGCAGACAACTCCACGTTCAGTGAGAACATCAACACCAACGCAGTTTTCAGCTACCTTTGAAAACCAAGGTTCTGGCACCATTTACAACACGAAGTACATGTTAGCTATAGGGAAGAAAAACACAATGCGCTGAAATGCAGCTTATTGAGTATTCCGCACAAAGTAATGATCTAGCTGCTCCTTTGAAATGCAGACAACTCCACATTCAGCGAGAACATCAGCACCAACGCAGTTTTCAGCTACCTTTGAAAACCAAGGTTCTGGCACCATTTACAACACGAAGTATATGTTAGCTATAGGGAAGAAAAACACAATGCGCTGAAATGCAGCTTATTGAGTATTCCGCACAAAGTAATGATCTAGCTGCTCCTTTGAAATGCAGACAACTCCACGTTCAGCGAGAACATCAGCGCCAACGCAGTTTTCAGCTACCTTTGAAAACCAAGGTTCTGGCACCATTTACAACACTAAGTACATGTTAGCTATAGGGAAGAAACTCAGAATGTGAAAGTGCTTCACAATGGAAAACCCGCTTCGAACGAAATCCAACATTTCTCACACAGTGTCTATAAAACACAATGTGCTGAAAAGCAGCTTATTGAGTATTCCGCACAAAGTAATGATCTAGCTGCTCCTTTGAAATGCAGACAACTCCACGTCCAGAGAGAACATCAGCGCCAACGCAGTTTTCAGCTACCTTTGAAAACCAAGGTTCTGGCACCATTTACAACACGAAGTACATGTTAGCTATAGGGAAGAAAAACACAATGCGCTGAAATGCAGCTTATTGAGTATTCCGCACAAAGTAATGATCTAGCTGCTCCTTTGAAATGCAGACAACTCCACGTTCAGCGAGAACATCAGCGCCAACGCAGTTTTCAGCTACCTTTGAAAACCAAGGTTCTGGCACCATTTACAACACTAAGACAGTAGCTATAGGAGAACTCAGTGAAATGCTCACAATGAAAACCGCTCGAACGAAACAACATCCACACAGTGCTAAAACACATGCTGAAATGCAGCTTATTGAGTATTCCGCACAAAGTAATGATCTAGCTGCTCCTTTGAAATGCAGACAACTCCACATCCAGAGAGAACATCAACGCCAACGCAGTTTTCAGCTACCTTTGAAAACCAAGGTTCTGGCACCATTTACAACACTAAGTACATGTTAGCTATAGGGAAGAAAAACACAATGCGCTGAAATGCAGCTTATTGAGTATTCCGCACAAAGTAATGATCTAGCTGCTCCTTTGAAATGCAGACAACTCCACATCAGGAGAACATCACGCCAACGCAGTTTTCAGCTACCTTTGAAAACCAAGGTTCTGGCACCATTTACAACACGAAGTACATGTTCGCTATAGGAAGAAAAACACAATGCGCTGAAATGCAGCTTATTGAGTATTCCGCACAAAGTAATGATCTAGCTGCTCCTTTGAAATGCAGACAACTCCACGTTCAGCGAGAACATCAACGCCAACGCAGTTTTCAGCTACCTTTGAAAACCAAGGTTCTGGCACCATTTACAACACTAAGTACATGTTAGCTATAGGGAAGAAACAGAATGTGAAATGCTTCACAATGAAAACCCGCTTCGAACGAAATCGAACATTACTCACACAATGTCTATAAAACATAATGTGCTGAAAAGCAGCTTATTGAGTATTCCGCACAAAGTAATGATCTAGCTGCTCCTTTGAAATGCAGACAACTCCACATCCAGCGAGAACATCAACGCCAACGCAGTTTTCAGCTACCTTTGAAAACCAAGGTTCTGGCACCATTTACAACACGAAGTACATGTTCGCTATAGGAAAGAAAAACACAATGTGCTGAAATGCAGCTTATTGAGTATTCCGCACAAAGTAATGATCTAGCTGCTCCTTTGAAATGCAGACAACTCCACATTCAGAGAGAACATCAGCGCCAACGCAGTTTTCAGCTACCTTTGAAAACCAAGGTTCTGGCACCATTTACAACACGAAGTACAATGCGCTGAAATGCAGCTTATTGTGTATTCCGCACAAAGTAATGATCTAGCTGCTCCTTTGAAATGCAGACAACTCCACATCCAGAGAGAACATCAGCACCAACGCAGTTTTCAGCTACCTTTGAAAACCAACGTTCTGGCACCATTTACAGCACGAAGTGCATGTTAGCTATAAGGAAGAAAAACACAATGCGCTGAAATGCAGCTTATTGAGTGTTCCGCACAAAGTAATGATCTAGCTGCTCCTTTGAAATGCAGTCAACTCCACGTTCAGCGAGAACATCAGCACCAACGCAGTTTTCAGCTACCTTTGAAAACCAAGGTTCTGGCACCATTTACAACACAAGACAGTTACTATAGGAAGAAACCAAATGTGAAACTGCTTCACAATGGAAAACCGCTTCGAACGAAATCCACATTCTCACACAGTGTCTATAAAACAATGGCTGAAATGCAGCTTATTCAGTATTCCGCACAAAGTAATGATCTAGCTGCTCCTTTGAAATGCAGACAACTCCACATCCAGAGAGAACATCAACACCAACGCAGTTTTCAGCTACCTTTGAAAACCAAGGTTCTGGCACCATTTACAACACTAAGTACATGTTCGCTATAGGGAAGAAACTCAGAATGTGAAACTGCTTCACAATGGAAAACCCGCTTCGAACGAAATCCAACATTTCTCACACAGTGTCTATAAAACACAATGTGCTGAAAAGCAGCTTATTGAGTATTCCGCACAAAGTAATGATCTAGCTGCTCCTTTGAAATGCAGACAACTCCACATCCAGAGAGAACATCAGCACCAACGCAGTTTTCAGCTACCTTTGAAAACCAAGGTTCTGGCACCATTTACAACACGAAGTACATGTTAGCTATAGGGAAGAAAAACACAATGCGCTGAAATGCAGCTTATTGAGTATTCCGCACAAAGTAATGATCTAGCTGCTCCTTTGAAATGCAGACAACTCCACGTTCAGCGAGAACATCAGCGCCAACGCAGTTTTCAGCTACCTTTGAAAACCAAGGTTCTGGCACCATTTACAACACGAAGTACATGTTAGCTATAGGGAAGAAAAACACAATGCGCTGAAATGCAGCTTATTGAGTATTCCGCACAAAGTAATGATCTAGCTGCTCCTTTGAAATGCAGACAACTCCACGTTCAGAGAGAACATCAGCGCCAACGCAGTTTTCAGCTACCTTTGAAAACCAAGGTTCTGGCACCATTTACAACACGAAGTACATGTTCGCTATAGGGAAGAAAAACACAATGCGCTGAAATGCAGCTTATTGAGTATTCCGCACAAAGTAATGATCTAGCTGCTCCTTTGAAATGCAGACAACTCCACGTTCAGCGAGAACATCAGCACCAACGCAGTTTTCAGCTACCTTTGAAAACCAAGGTTCTGGCACCATTTACAACACTAAGTACATGTTAGCTATAGGGAAGAAACTCAGAATGTGAAACTGCTTCACAATGGAAAACCCGCTTCGAACGAAATCCAACATTTCTCACACAGTGTCTATAAAACACAATGTGCTGAAAAGCAGCTTATTGAGTATTCCGCACAAAGTAATGATCTAGCTGCTCCTTTGAAATGCAGACAACTCCACATCCAGAGAGAACATCAGCGCCAACGCAGTTTTCAGCTACCTTTGAAAACCAAGGTTCTGGCACCATTTACAACACGAAGTACATGTTAGCTATAGGGAAGAAAAACACAATGCGCTGAAATGCAGCTTATTGAGTATTCCGCACAAAGTAATGATGTAGATGCTCCTTTGAAATGCAGTCAACTACACGTTCAGCGAGAACATCAGCACCAACACAGTTTTCAGCTACCTTTGAAAACCAAGGTTCTGGCACCATTTACAACACTAAGTACATGTTCGCTATAGGGAAGAAACTCAGAATGTGAAACTGCTTCACAATGGAAAACCCGCTTCGAACGAAATCCAACATTTCTCACACAGTGTCTATAAAACACAATGTGCTGAAAAGCAGCTTATTGATTATTCCGCACAAAGTAATGATCTAGCTGCTCCTTTGAAATGCAGACAACTCCACATCCAGAGAGAACATCAGCACCAACGCAGTTTTCAGCTACCTTTGAAAACCAAGGTTCTGGCACCATTTACAACACGAAGTACATGTTCGCTATAGGGAAGAAAAACACAATGCGCTGAAATGCAGCTTATTGAGTATTCCGCACAAAGTAATGATCTAGCTGCTCCTTTGAAATGCAGACAACTCCACGTTCAGCGAGAACATCAGCACCAACGCAGTTTTCAGCTACCTTTGAAAACCAAGGTTCTGGCACCATTTACAACACGAAGTACATGTTAGCTATAGGGAAGAAAAACACAATGCGCTGAAATGCAGCTTATTGAGTATTCCGCACAAAGTAATGATCTAGCTGCTCCTTTGAAATGCAGACAACTCCACGTTCAGAGAGAACATCAGCGCCAACGCAGTTTTCAGCTACCTTTGAAAACCAAGGTTCTGGCACCATTTACAACACTAAGAACAGGTTAGCTATAGGGAAGAAACTCAGAATGTGAAAGTGCTTCACAATGGAAAACCCGCTTCGAACGAAATCCAACATTTCTCACACAGTGTCTATAAAACACAATGTGCTGAAAAGCAGCTTATTGAGTATTCCGCACAAAGTAATGATCTAGCTGCTCCTTTGAAATGCAGACAACTCCACGTTCAGAGAGAACATCAGCGCCAACGCAGTTTTCAGCTACCTTTGAAAACCAAGGTTCTGGCACCATTTACAACACGAAGTACATGTTAGCTATAGGGAAGAAAAACACAATGCGCTGAAATGCAGCTTATTGAGTATTCCGCACAAAGTAATGATCTAGCTGCTCCTTTGAAATGCAGACAACTCCACGTTCAGCGAGAACATCAACGCCAACGCAGTTTTCAGCTACCTTTGAAAACCAAGGTTCTGGCACCATTTACAACACGAAGTACATGTTCGCTATAGGGAAGAAAAACACAATGCGCTGAAATGCAGCTTATTGAGTATTCCGCACAAAGTAATGATCTAGCTGCTCCTTTGAAATGCAGACAACTCCACATCCAGAGAGAACATCAGCACCAACGCAGTTTTCAGCTACCTTTGAAAACCAAGGTTCTGGCACCATTTACAACACGAAGTACATGTTCGCTATAGGGAAGAAAAACACAATGCGCTGAAATGCAGCTTATTGAGTATTCCGCACAAAGTAATGATCTAGCTGCTCCTTTGAAATGCAGACAACTCCACATTCAGAGAGAACATCAGCGCCAACGCAGTTTTCAGCTACCTTTGAAAACCAAGGTTCTGGCACCATTTACAACACGAAGTACATGTTCGCTATAGGGAAGAAAAACACAATGCGCTGAAATGCAGCTTATTGAGTATTCCGCACAAAGTAATGATCTAGCTGCTCCTTTGAAATGCAGACAACTCCACGTTCAGAGAGAACATCAGCGCCAACGCAGTTTTCAGCTACCTTTGAAAACCAAGGTTCTGGCACCATTTACAACACGAAGTACATGTTCGCTATAGGGAAGAAAAACACAATGCGCTGAAATGCAGCTTATTGAGTATTCCGCACAAAGTAATGATCTAGCTGCTCCTTTGAAATGCAGACAACTCCACGTTCAGCGAGAACATCAGCGCCAACGCAGTTTTCAGCTACCTTTGAAAACCAAGGTTCTGGCACCATTTACAACACGAAGTACATGTTCGCTATAGGGAAGAAAAACACAATGCGCTGAAATGCAGCTTATTGAGTATTCCGCACAAAGTAATGATCTAGCTGCTCCTTTGAAATGCAGACAACTCCACGTTCAGCGAGAACATCAGCGCCAATGCAGTTTTCAGCTACCTTTGAAAACCAAGGTTCTGGCACCATTTACAACACTAAGTACGGGATAGCTACAGGGAAGAAACTCAGAATGTGAAATGCTTCACAATGAAAAACCCGCTTCGAACGAAATCCCACATTTCTCACACAGTGTCTATAAAACACAATGTGCTGAAAAGCAGCTTATTGAGTATTCCGCACAAAGTAATGAACTAGCTGCTCCTTTGAAATGCAGACAACTCCACGTCCAGCGAGAACATCAACGCCAACGCAGTTTTCAGCTACCTTTGTAAACCAAGGTTCTGGCACCATTTACAACACGAAGTACATGTTCGCTATAGGGTAGAAAAACACAATGTGCTGAAATGCAGCTTATTGAGTATTCCGCACAAAGTAATGATCTAGCTGCTCCTTTGAAATGCAGACAACTCCACATCCAGTGAGAACATCAGCGCCAACGCAGTTTTCAGCTACCTTTGAAAACCAAGGTTCTGGCACCATTTACAACACGAAGTACATGTTAGCTATAGGGAAGAAAAACACAATGCGCTGAAATGCAGCTTATTGAGTATTCCGCACAAAGTAATGATCTAGCTGCTCCTTTGAAATGCAGACAACTCCACATCCAGAGAGAACATCAGCACCAACGCAGTTTTCAGCTACCTTTGAAAACCAAGGTTCTGGCACCATTTACAACACTAAGTACATGTTAGCTATAGGGAAGAAACTCAGAATGTGAAACTGCTTCACAATGGAAAACCCGCTTCGAACGAAATCCCACATTTCTCACACAGTGTCTATAAAACACAATGTGCTGAAAAGCAGCTTATTGATTATTCCGCACAAAGTAATGATCTAGCTGCTCCTTTGAAATGCAGACAACTCCACATCCAGAGAGAACATCAGCACCAACGCAGTTTTCAGCTACCTTTGAAAACCAAGGTTCTGGCACCATTTACAACACTAAGTACATGTTAGCTATAGGGAAGAAACACAGAATGTGAAACTGCTTCACAATGGAAAACCCGCTTCGAACGAAATCCCACATTTCTCACACAGTGTCTATAAAACACAATGTGCTGAAAAGCAGCTTATTGAGTATTCCGCACAAAGTAATGATCTAGCTGCTCCTTTGAAATGCAGACAACTCCACTTCCAGAGAGAACATCAACACCAACGCAGTTTTCAGCTACCTTTGAAAACCAAGGTTCTGGCACCATTTACAACACGAAGTACATGTTAGCTATAGGGAAGAAAAACACAATGCGCTGAAATGCAGCTTATTGAGTATTCCGCACAAAGTAATGATCTAGCTGCTCCTTTGAAATGCAGACAACTCCACATCCAGAGAGAACATCAGCACCAACGCAGTTTTCAGCTACCTTTGAAAACCAAGGTTCTGGCACCATTTACAACACGAAGTACATGTTAGCTATAGGGAAGAAAAACACAATGCGCTGAAATGGAGCTTATTGAGTATTCCGCACAAAGTAATGATCTAGCTGCTCCTTTGAAATGCAGACAACTCCACGTTCAGCGAGAACATCAACACCAACGCAGTTTTCAGCTACCTTTGAAAACCAAGGTTCTGGCACCATTTACAACACTAAGAACAGGTTAGCTATAGGGAAGAAACTCAGAATGTGAAAGTGCTTCACAATGGAAAACCCGCTTCGAACGAAATCCAACATTTCTCACACAGTGTCTATAAAACACAATGTGCTGAAAAGCAGCTTATTGAGTATTCCGCACAAAGTAATGATCTAGCTGCTCCTTTGAAATGCAGACAACTCCACATCCAGAGAGAACATCAGCACCAACGCAGTTTTCAGCTACCTTTGAAAACCAAGGTTCTGGCACCATTTACAACACTAAGTACATGTTCGCTATAGGGAAGAAACTCAGAATGTGAAACTGCTTCACAATGGAAAACCCGCTTCGAACGAAATCCCACATTTCTCACACAGTGTCTATAAAACACAATGTGCTGAAAAGCAGCTTATTGAGTATTCCGCACAAAGTAATGATCTAGCTGCTCCTTTGAAATGCAGACAACTCCACGTTCAGAGAGAACATCAGCGCCAACGCAGTTTTCAGCTACCTTTGAAAACCAAGGTTCTGGCACCATTTACAACACTAAGTACATGTTCGCTATAGGGAAGAAACTCAGAATGTGAAAGTGCTTCACAATGAAAAACCCGCTTCGAACGAAATCCAACATTTCTCACACAGTGTCTATAAAACACAATGTGCTGAAAAGCAGCTTATTGAGTATTCCGCACAAAGTAATGATCTAGCTGCTCCTTTGAAATGCAGACAACTCCACGTTCAGCGAGAACATCAGCGCCAACGCAGTTTTCAGCTACCTTTGAAAACCAAGGTTCTGGCACCATTTACAACACGAAGTACATGTTAGCTATAGGGAAGAAAAACACAATGCGCTGAAATGCAGCTTATTGAGTATTCCGCACAAAGTAATGATCTAGCTGCTCCTTTGAAATGCAGACAACTCCACGTTCAGCGAGAACATCAGCGCCAACGCAGTTTTCAGCTACCTTTGAAAACCAAGGTTCTGGCACCATTTACAACACGAAGTACATGTTCGCTATAGGGAAGAAAAACACAATGCGCTGAAATGCAGCTTATTGAGTATTCCGCACAAAGTAATGATCTAGCTGCTCCTTTGAAATGCAGACAACTCCACGTTCAGCGAGAACATCAGCACCAACGCAGTTTTCAGCTACCTTTGAAAACCAAGGTTCTGGCACCATTTACAGCACGAAGTACATGTTAGCTATAAGGAAGAAAAACACAATGCGCTGAAATGCAGCTTATTGAGTATTCCGCACAAAGTAATGATCTAGCTGCTCCTTTGAAATGCAGACAACTCCACATCCAGAGAGAACATCAGCGCCAACGCACTTTTCAGCTACCTTGAAAACCAAGGTTCTGGCACCATTTACAACACGAAGTACATGTTCGCTATAGGGAAGAAAAACACAATGCGCTGAAATGCAGCTTATTGAGTATTCCGCACAAAGTAATGATCTAGCTGCTCCTTTGAAATGCAGACAACTCCACGTTCAGCGAGAACATCAGCGCCAACGCAGTTTTCAGCTACCTTTGAAAACCAAGGTTCTGGCACCATTTACAACACGAAGTACATGTTCGCTATAGGGAAGAAAAACACAATGCGCTGAAATGCAGCTTATTGAGTATTCCGCACAAAGTAATGATCTAGCTGCTCCTTTGAAATGCAGACAACTCCACGTTCAGAGAGAACATCAGCGCCAACGCAGTTTTCAGCTACCTTTGAAAACCAAGGTTCTGGCACCATTTACAACACGAAGCACATGTCAGCTATAGGGAAGAAAAACACAATGCGCTGAAATGCAGCTTATTGAGTATTCCGCACAAAGTAATGATCTAGCTGCTCCTTTGAAATGCAGACAACTCCACGTTCAGCGAGAACATCAGCACCAACGCAGTTTTCAGCTACCTTTGAAAACCAAGGTTCTGGCACCATTTACAACACGAAGTACATGTTCGCTATAGGGAAGAAAAACACAATGCGCTGAAATGCAGCTTATTGAGTATTCCGCACAAAGTAATGATCTAGCTGCTCCTTTGAAATGCAGACAACTCCACGTTCAGCGAGAACATCAGCGCCAACGCAGTTTTCAGCTACCTTTGAAAACCAAGGTTCTGGCACCATTTACAACACGAAGTACATGTTCGCTATAGGGAAGAAACTAGAATGTGAAACTGCTTCACAATGAAAAACCCGCTTCGAACGAAATCCCACATTTCTCACACAGTGTCTATAAAACACAATGTGCTGAAAAGCAGCTTATTGAGTATTCCGCACAAAGTAATGATCTAGCTGCTCCTTTGAAATGCAGACAACTCCACGTTCAGCGAGAACATCAGCGCCAACGCAGTTTTCAGCTACCTTTGAAAACCAAGGTTCTGGCACCATTTACAACACGAAGTACATGTTAGCTATAGGGAAGAAAAACACAATGCGCTGAAATGCAGCTTATTGAGTATTCCGCACAAAGTAATGATCTAGCTGCTCCTTTGAAATGCAGTCAACTCCACGTTCAGAGAGAACATCAGCGCCAACGCAGTTTTCAGCTACCTTTGAAAACCAAGGTTCTGGCACCATTTACAACACGAAGTACATGTTAGCTATAGGGAAGAAAAACACAATGCGCTGAAATGCAGCTTATTGAGTATTCCGCACAAAGTAATGATCTAGCTGCTCCTTTGAAATGCAGACAACTCCACATCCAGAGAGAACATCAGCGCCAACGCAGTTTTCAGCTACCTTTGAAAACCAAGGTTCTGGCACCATTTACAACACTAAGTACATGTTCGCTATAGGGAAGAAACTCAGAATGTGAAACTGCTTCACAATGGAAAACCCGCTTCGAACGAAATCCCACATTTCTCACACAGTGTCTATAAAACACAATGTGCTGAAAAGCAGCTTATTGAGTATTCCGCACAAAGTAATGATCTAGCTGCTCCTTTGAAATGCAGACAACTCCACATCCAGAGAGAACATCATCGCCAACGCAGTTTTCTGCTACCTTTGAAAACCAAGGTTCTGGCACCATTTACAACACTAAGTACATGTTCGCTATAGGGAAGAAACACAGAATGTGAAACTGCTTCACAATGCAAAACCCGCTTCGAACGAAATCCCACATTTCTCACACAGTGTCTATAAAACACAATGTGCTGAAAAGCAGCTTATTGAGTATTCCGCACAAAGTAATGATCTAGCTGCTCCTTTGAAATGCAGACAACTCCACTTCCAGAGAGAACATCAGCGCCAACGCAGTTTTCAGCTACCTTTGAAAACCAAGGTTCTGGCACCATTTACAACACGAAGTACATGTTAGCTATAGGGAAGAAAAACACAATGCGCTGAAATGCAGCTTATTGAGTATTCCGCACAAAGTAATGATCTAGCTGCTCCTTTGAAATGCAGACAACTCCACGTTCAGAGAGAACATCAGCGCCAACGCAGTTTTCAGCTACCTTTGAAAACCAAGGTTCTGGCACCATTTACAACACGAAGTACATGTTAGCTATAGGGAAGAAAAACACAATGCGCTGAAATGCAGCTTATTGAGTATTCCGCACAAAGTAATGATCTAGCTGCTCCTTTGAAATGCAGACAACTCCACGTTCAGCGAGAACATCAGCGCCAACGCAGTTTTCAGCTACCTTTGAAAACCAAGGTTCTGGCACCATTTACAACACTAAGAACAGGTTAGCTATAGGGAAGAAACTCAGAATGTGAAACTGCTTCACAATGGAAAACCCGCTTCGAACGAAATCCCACATTTCTCACACAGTGTCTATAAAACACAATGTGCTGAAAAGCAGCTTATTGAGTATTCCGCACAAAGTAATGATCTAGCTGCTCCTTTGAAATGCAGACAACTCCACATCCAGAGAGAACATCAACACCAACGCAGTTTTCAGCTACCTTTGAAAACCAAGGTTCTGGCACCATTTACAACACTAAGTACATGTTCGCTATAGGGAAGAAACTCAGAATGTGAAACTGCTTCACAATGGAAAACCCGCTTCGAAGTGTCTATAAAACACAATGTGCTGAAAAGCAGCTTATTGAGTATTCCGCACAAAGTAATGATCTAGCTGCTCCTTTGAAATGCAGACAACTCCACATCCAGAGAGAACATCAGCACCAACGCAGTTTTCAGCTACCTTTGAAAACCAAGGTTCTGGCACCATTTACAACACTAAGTACATGTTCGCTATAGGGAAGAAACACAGAATGTGAAACTGCTTCACAATGAAAAACCGCTTCGAACGAAATCCCACATTTCTCACACAGTGTGTATAAAACACAATGTGCTGAAAAGCAGCTTATTGAGTATTCCGCACAAAGTAATGATCTAGCTGCTCCTTTGAAATGCAGACAACTCCACGTTCAGGGAGAACATTAACACCAACGCAGTTTTCAGCTACCTTTGAAAACCAAGGTTCTGGCACCATTTACAACACGAAGTACATGTTAGCTATAGGGAAGAAAAACACAATGCGCTGAAATGCAGCTTATTGAGTATTCCGCACAAAGTAATGATCTAGCTGCTCCTTTGAAATGCAGACAACTCCACATCCAGAGAGAACATCAGCGCCAACGCAGTTTTCAGCTACCTTTGAAAACCAAGGTTCTGGCACCATTTACAACACGAAGTACATGTTAGCTATAGGGAAGAAAAACACAATGCGCTGAAATGCAGCTTATTGAGTATTCCGCACAAAGTAATGATCTAGCTGCTCCTTTGAAATGCAGACAACTCCACGTTCAGCGAGAACATCAGCACCAACGCAGTTTTCAGCTACCTTTGAAAACCAAGGTTCTGGCACCATTTACAACACGAAGTACATGTTCGCTATAGGGAAGAAAAACACAATGCGCTGAAATGCAGTTTATTGAGTATTCCGCACAAAGTAATGATCTAGCTGCTCCTTTGAAATGCAGACAACTCCACGTTCAGCGAGAACATCAGCGCCAATGCAGTTTTCAGCTACCTTTGAAAACCAAGGTTCTGGCACCATTTACAACACTAAGTACGGGATAGCTATAACGAAGAAACTCAGAATGTGAAACTGCTTCACAATGAAAAACCCGCTTCGAACGAAATCCCACATTTCTCACACAGTGTCTATAAAACACAATGCGCTGAAATGCAGCTTATTGAGTATTCCGCACAAAGTAATGATCTAGCTGCTCCTTTGAAATGCAGACAACTCCACGTTCAGAGAGAACATCAACGCCAACGCAGTTTTCAGCTACCTTTGTAAACCAAGGTTCTGGCACCATTTACAACACGAAGTACATGTTCGCTATAGGGTAGAAAAACACAATGTGCTGAAATGCAGCTTATTGAGTATTCCGCACAAAGTAATGATCTAGCTGCTCCTTTGAAATGCAGACAACTCCACGTTCAGTGAGAACATCAGCGCCAATGCAGTTTTCAGCTACCTTTGAAAACCAAGGTTCTGGCACCATTTACAACACGAAGTACATGTTAGCTATAGGGAAGAAAAACACAATGCGCTGAAATGCAGCTTATTGAGTATTCCGCACAAAGTAATGATCTAGCTGCTCCTTTGAAATGCAGACAACTCCACATCCAGAGAGAACATCAACACCAACGCAGTTTTCAGCTACCTTTGAAAACCAAGGTTCTGGCACCATTTACAACACGAAGTACATGTTCGCTATAGGGAAGAAAAACACAATGCGCTGAAATGCAGCTTATTGAGTATTCCGCACAAAGTAATGATCTAGCTGCTCCTTTGAAATGCAGACAACTCCACGTTCAGCGAGAACATCAACGCCAACGCAGTTTTCAGCTACCTTTGAAAACCAAGGTTCTGGCACCATTTACAACACGAAGTACATGTTCGCTATAGGGAAGAAAAACACAATGCGCTGAAATGCAGCTTATTGAGTATTCCGCACAAAGTAATGATCTAGCTGCTCCTTTGAAATGCAGACAACTCCACGTTCAGCGAGAACATCAGCGCCAACGCAGTTTTCAGCTACCTTTGAAAACCAAGGTTCTGGCACCATTTACAACACTAAGTACATGTTAGCTATAGGGAAGAAACTCAGAATGTGAAAGTGCTTCACAATGGAAAACCCGCTTCGAACGAAATCCAACATTTCTCACACAGTGTCTATAAAACACAATGTGCTGAAAAGCAGCTTATTGAGTATTCCGCACAAAGTAATGATCTAGCTGCTCCTTTGAAATGCAGACAACTCCACATCCAGAGAGAACATCAACGCCAACGCAGTTTTCAGCTACCTTTGAAAACCAAGGTTCTGGCACCATTTACAACACTAAGTACATGTTCGCTATAGGGAAGAAACTCAGAATGTGAAACTGCTTCACAATAAAATCCGCTTCGAACGAAATCCACACTCCACAGTGATAAACACAATGCGAACAGCTACCTTTGAAAACCAAGTTCTGGCACCATTACAACACGAAGTACATGTTCGCTATAGGGAAGAAAAACACAATGCGCTGAAATGCAGCTTATTGAGTATTCCGCACAAAGTAATGATCTAGCTGCTCCTTTGAAATGCAGACAACTCCACGTTCAGAGAGAACATCAACGCCAACGCAGTTTTCAGCTACCTTTGAAAACCAAGGTTCTGGCACCATTTACAACACGAAGTACATGTTCGCTATAGGGAAGAAACTCAGAATGTGAAACTGCTTCACAATGGAAAACCGCTTCGAACGAAATCCCTCATTTCTCACACAGTGTTATAAAACACAATGTGCTGAAAAGCAGCTTATTGAGTATTCCGCACAAAGTAATGATCTAGCTGCTCCTTTGAAATGCAGACAACTCCACGTTCAGCGAGAACATCAACGCCAACGCAGTTTTCAGCTACCTTTGAAAACCAAGGTTCTGGCACCATTTACAACACGAAGTACATGTTAGCTATAGGGAAGAAAAACACAATGCGCTGAAATGCAGCTTATTGAGTATTCCGCACAAAGTAATGATCTAGCTGCTCCTTTGAAATGCAGACAACTCCACGTTCAGCGAGAACATCAGCGCCAACGCAGTTTTCAGCTACCTTTGAAAACCAAGGTTCTGGCACCATTTACAACACGAAGTACATGTTAGCTATAGGGAAGAAAAACACAATGCGCTGAAATGCAGCTTATTGAGTATTCCGCACAAAGTAATGATCTAGCTGCTCCTTTGAAATGCAGACAACTCCACGTTCAGAGAGAACATCAGCGCCAACGCAGTTTTCAGCTACCTTTGAAAACCAAGGTTCTGGCACCATTTACAACACGAAGTACATGTTAGCTATAGGGAAGAAAAACACAATGCGCTGAAATGCAGCTTATTGAGTATTCCGCACAAAGTAATGATCTAGCTGCTCCTTTGAAATGCAGACAACTCCACATCCAGAGAGAACATCAGCGCCAACGCAGTTTTCAGCTACCTTTGAAAACCAAGGTTCTGGCACCATTTACAACACGAAGTACATGTTAGCTATAGGGAAGAAAAACACAATGCGCTGAAATGCAGCTTATTGAGTATTCCGCACAAAGTAATGATCTAGCTGCTCCTTTGAAATGCAGACAACTCCACGTTCAGCGAGAACATCAGCGCCAACGCAGTTTTCAGCTACCTTTGAAAACCAAGGTTCTGGCACCATTTACAACACTAAGTACATGTTAGCTATAGGGAAGAAACTCATAATGTGAAACTGCTTCACAATGGAAAACCCGCTTCGAACGAAATCCACATTTCTCACACAGTGTCTATAAAACACATGTGCTGAAAGGCAGCTTATTGAGTATTCCGCACAAAGTAATGATCTAGCTGCTCCTTTGAAATGCAGACAACTCCACGTTCAGCGAGAACATCAACGCCAACGCAGTTTTCAGCTACCTTTGAAAACCAAGGTTCTGGCACCATTTACAACACTAAGTACATGTTCGCTATAGGGAAGAAACTCAGAATGTGAAACTGCTTCACAATAAAAATCCGCTTCGAACGAAATCCACATTTCTCACACAGTGTTATAAAACAATGTGCTGAAAAGCAGCTTATTGAGTATTCCGCACAAAGTAATGATCTAGCTGCTCCTTTGAAATGCAGACAACTCCACGTTCAGAGAGAACATCAGCGCCAACGCAGTTTTCAGCTACCTTTGAAAACCAAGCTTCTGGCACCATTTACAACACGAAGTACATGTTAGCTATAGGGAAGAAACTCAGAATGTGAAACTGCTTCACAATGGAAAACCCGCTTCGAACGAAATCCAACATTTCTCACACAGTGTCTATAAAACACAATGTGCTGAAAAGCAGCTTATTGAGTGTTCCGCACAAAGTAATGATCTAGCTGCTCCTTTGAAATGCAGACAACTCCACATCCAGAGAGAACATCAACACCAACGCAGTTTTCAGCTACCTTTGAAAACCAAGGTTCTGGCACCATTTACAACACGAAGTACATGTTAGCTATAGGGAAGAAAAACACAATGCGCTGAAATGCAGCTTATTGAGTATTCCGCACAAAGTAATGATCTAGCTGCTCCTTTGAAATGCAGACAACTCCATGTTCAGCGAGAACATCAGCGCCAACGCAGTTTTCAGCTACCTTTGAAAACCAAGTGTCTGGCACCATTTACAACACGAAGTACATGTTAGCTATAGGGAAGCAAAACACAGTGCGCTGAAATGCAGCTTATTGAGTATTCCGCACAAAGTAATGATCTAGCTGCTCCTTTGAAATGCAGACAACTCCACATCCAGAGAGAACATCAGCGCCAACGCAGTTTTCAGCTACCTTTGAAAACCAAGGTTCTGGCACCATTTACAACACGAAGTACATGTTAGCTATAGGGAAGAAAAACACAATGCGCTGAAATGCAGCTTATTGAGTATTCCGCACAAAGTAATGATCTAGCTGCTCCTTTGAAATGCAGACAACTCCACGTTCAGCGAGAACATCAGCACCAACGCAGTTTTCAGCTACCTTTGAAAACCAAGGTTCTGGCACCATTTACAACACGAAGTACATGTTCGCTATAGGGAAGAAAAACACAATGCGCTGAAATGCAGCTTATTGAGTATACCGCACAAAGTAATGATCTAGCTGCTCCTTTGAAATGCAGACAACTCCACGTTCAGAGAGAACATCAGCACCAACGCAGTTTTCAGCTACCTTTGAAAACCAAGCTTCGGGCACCATTTACAATACGAAGTACATGTTAGCTATAGGGAAGAAACTCATAATGTGAAACTGCTTCACAATGGAAAACCCGCTTCGAACGAAATCCCACATTTCTCACACAGTGTCTATAAAACACAATGTGCTGAAAAGCAGCTTATTGAGTGATCCGCACAAAGTAATGATCTAGCTGCTCCTTTGAAATGCAGACAACTCCACGTTCAGAGAGAACATCAGCGCCAACGCAGTTTTCAGCTACCTTTGAAAACCAAGGTTCTGACACCATTTACAACACGAAGTACATGTTAGCTATAGGGAAGAAAAACACAATGTGCTGAAAAGCAGCTTATTGAGTGTTCCGCACAAAGTAATGATCTAGCTGCTCCTTTGAAATGCAGACAACTCCACGTTCAGCGAGAACATCAGCGCCAACGCAGTTTTCAGCTACCTTTGAAAACCAAGGTTCTGGCACCATTTACAACACTAAGTACATGTTCGCTATAGGGAAGAAACTCAGAATGTGAAACTGCTTCACAATGAAAAACCCGCTTCGAACGAAATCCAACATTTCTCACACAGTGTCTATAAAACACAATGTGCTGAAAAGCAGCTTATTGAGTGTTCCGCACAAAGTAATGATCTAGCTGCTCCTTTGAAATGCAGACAACTCCACATCCAGAGAGAACATCAACGCCAACGCAGTTTTCAGCTACCTTTGAAAACCAAGGTTCTGGCACCATTTACAACACGAAGTACATGTTAGCTATAGGGAAGAAAAACACAATGCGCTGAAATGCAGCTTATTGAGTATTCCGCACAAAGTAATGATCTAGCTGCTCCTTTGAAATGCAGACAACTCCACGTTCAGCGAGAACATCAGCGCCAACGCAGTTTTCAGCTACCTTTGAAAACCAAGGTTCTGGCACCATTTACAACACTAAGAACAGCTTAGCTATAGGGAAGAAACTCATAATGTGAAACTGCTTCACAATGGAAAACCCGCTTCGAACGAAATCCCACATATCTCACACAGTGTGTATAAAACACAATGTGCTGAAAAGCAGCTTATTGAGTATTCCGCACAAAGTAATGATCTAGCTGCTCCTTTGAAATGCAGACAACTCCACGTTCAGCGAGAACATCAACGCCAACGCAGTTTTCAGCTACCTTTGAAAACCAAGGTTCTGGCACCATTTACAACACTAAGTACAGCTTAGCTATAGGGAAGAAACTCATAATGTGAAACTGCTTCACAATGGAAAACCCGCTTCGAACGAAATCCAACATTTCTCACACAGTGTCTATAAAACACTATGAGCTGAAAAGCAGCTTATTGAGTGTTCCGCACAAAGTAATGATCTAGCTGCTCCTTTGAAATGCAGACAACTCCACATCCAGAGAGAACATCAACACCAACGCAGTTTTCAGCTAGCTTTGAAAACCAAGCTTCTGGCACCATTTACAACACTAAGTACATGTTCGCTATAGGGAAGAAACACAGAATGTGAAACTGCTTCACAATAAAAATCCGCTTCGAACGAAATCCCACATTTCTCACACAGTGTGCATAAAACAGAATGTGCTGAAAAGCAGCTTATTGAGTATTCCGCACAAAGTAATGATCTAGCTGCTCCTTTGAAATGCAGACAACTCCACGTTCAGCGAGAACATCAACGCCAACGCAGTTTTCAGCTACCTTTGAAAACCAAGGTTCTGGCACCATTTACAACACGAAGTACATGTTAGCTATAGGGAAGAAAAACACAATGCGCTGAAATGCAGCTTATTGAGTATTCCGCACAAAGTAATGATCTAGCTGCTCCTTTGAAATGCAGACAACTCCACGTTCAGAGAGAACATCAGCGCCAACGCAGTTTTCAGCTACCTTTGAAAACCAAGGTTCTGGCACCATTTACAACACGAAGTACATGTTAGCTATAGGGAAGAAAAACACAATGCGCTGAAATGCAGCTTATTGAGTATTCCGCACAAAGTAATGATCTAGCTGCTCCTTTGAAATGCAGACAACTCCACGTTCAGCGAGAACATCAGCACCAACGCAGTTTTCAGCTACCTTTGAAAACCAAGGTTCTGGCACCATTTACAACACGAAGTACATGTTAGCTATAGGGAAGAAAAACACAATGCGCTGAAATGCAGCTTATTGAGTATTCCGCACAAAGTAATGATCTAGCTGCTCCTTTGAAATGCAGACAACTCCACGTTCAGAGAGAACATCAGCGCCAACGCAGTTTTCAGCTACCTTTGAAAACCAAGGTTCTGGCACCATTTACAACACTAAGTACATGTTCGCTATAGGGAAGAAACTCAGAATGTGAAACTGCTTCACAATGGAAAACCCGCTTCGAACGAAATCCCACATTTCTCACACAGTGTCTATAAAACACAATGTGCTGAAAAGCAGCTTATTGAGTATTCCGCACAAAGTAATGATCTAGCTGCTCCTTTGAAATGCAGACAACTCCACATCCAGAGAGAACATCAACGCCAACGCAGTTTTCAGCTACCTTTGAAAACCAAGGTTCTGGCACCATTTACAACACGAAGTACATGTTAGCTATAGGGAAGAAAAACACAATGCGCTGAAATGCAGCTTATTGAGTATTCCGCACAAAGTAATGATCTAGCTGCTCCTTTGAAATGCAGACAACTCCACGTTCAGCGAGAACATCAGCGCCAATGCAGTTTTCAGCTACCTTTGAAAACCAAGGTTCTGGCACCATTTACAACACTAAGTACAGGATAGGTATAAGGAAGAAACTCAGAATGTGAAACTGCTTCACGATGGAAAACCCGCTTCGCACGAAATCCCACTATTCCCACACATTCTCTATAAAACACAATGTGCTGAAAAGCAGCTTATTGAGTATTCCGCACAAAGTAATGATCTAGCTGCTCCTTTGAAATGCAGACAACTCCACGTTCAGAGAGAACATCAACGCCAACGCAGTTTTCAGCTACCTTTGAAAACCAAGGTTCTGGCACCATTTACAACACTAAGTACATGTTCGCTATAGGGAAGAAACTCAGAATGTGAAACTGCTTCACAATGGAAAACCCGCTTCGAACGAAATCCCACATTTCTCACACAGTGTCTATAAAACACAATGTGCTGAAAAGCAGCTTATTGAGTGATTCCGCACAAAGTAATGATCTAGCTGCTCCTTTGAAATTCAGACAACTCCACGTTCAGAGAGAACATCAGCGCCAACGCAGTTTTCAGCTACCTTTGAAAACCAAGGTTCTGGCACCATTTACAACACGAAGTACATGTTAGCTATAGGGAAGAAAAACACAATGCGCTGAAATGCAGCTTATTGAGATTCCGCACAAAGTAATGATCTAGCTGCTCCTTTGAAATTCAGACAACTCCACGTTCAGAGAGAACATCAGCGCCAACGCAATTTTCAGCTACCTTTGAAACCAAGGTTCTGGCACCATTAACAACACTAAGTACATGTTCGCTATAGGGAAGAAACTCAGAATGTGAAACTGCTTCACAATAAAAAACCCGCTTCGAACGAAATTCCACATTTCTCACACAGTGTGTATAAAACACAATGTGCTGAAAAGCAGCTTATTGAGTATTCCGCACAAAGTAATGATCTAGCTGCTCCTTTGAAATGCAGACAACTCCACGTTCAGCGAGAACATCAACGCCAACGCAGTTTTCAGCTACCTTTGAAAACCAAGGTTCTGGCACCATTTACAACACGAAGTACATGTTAGCTATAGGGAAGAAAAACACAATGCGCTGAAATGCAGCTTATTGAGTATTCCGCACAAAGTAATGATCTAGCTGCTCCTTTGAAATGCAGACAACTCCACGTTCAGCGAGAACATCAGCGCGAACGCAGTTTTCAGCTACCTTTGAAAACCAAGGTTCTGGCACCATTTACAACACTAAGAACAGCTTAGCTATAGGGAAGAAACTCATAATGTGAAACTGCTTCACAATGGAAAACCCGCTTCGAACAAAATCCCACATTTCTCACACAGTGTCTATAAAACACAATGTGCTGAAAAGCAGCTTATTGAGTGATCCGCACAAAGTAATGATCTAGCTGCTCCTTTGAAATGCAGACAACTCCACGTTCAGAGAGAACATCAACGCCAACGCAGTTTTCAGCTACCTTTGAAAACCAAGCTTCTGGCACCATTTACAACACGAAGTACATGTTCGCTATAGGGAAGAAACTCAGAATGTGAAACTGCTTCACAATAAAAAACCCGCTTCGAACGAAATCCAACATTTCTCACACAGTGTCTATAAAACACAATGTGCTGAAAAGCAGCTTATTGAGTGTTCCGCACAAAGTAATGATCTAGCTGCTCCTTTGAAATGCAGACAACTCCACATCCAGAGAGAACATCAACACCAACGCAGTTTTCAGCTACCTTTGAAAACCAAGGTTCTGGCACCATTTACAACACGAAGTACATGTTAGCTATAGGGAAGAAAAACACAATGCGCTGAAATGCAGCTTATTGAGTATTCCGCACAAAGTAATGATCTAGCTGCTCCTTTGAAATGCAGACAACTCCACGTTCAGCGAGAACATCAGCGCCAACGCAGTTTTCAGCTACCTTTGAAAACCAAGGTTCTGGCACCATTTACAACACTAAGTACAGCTTAGCTATAGGGAAGAAACTCAGAATGTGAAACTGCTTCACAATGGAAAACCCAATTAGAACAAAATCCCACATTTCTCACACAGTGTCTATAAAACACAATGTGCTGAAAAGCAGCTTATTGAGTGATTCCGCACAAAGTAATGATCTAGCTGCTCCTTTGAAATGCAGACAACTCCACGTTCAGAGAGAACATCAACGCCAACGCAGTTTTCAGCTACCTTTGAAAACCAAGGTTCTGGCACCATTTACAACACGAAGTACAGGTTAGCTATAGGGAAGAAACTCAGAATGTGAAAGTGCTTCACAATGAAAAACCCGCTTCGAACGAAATCCAACATTTCTCACACAGTGTATATAAAACACAATGTGCTGAAAAGCAGCTTATTGAGTATTCCGCACAAAGTAATGATCTAGCTGCTCCTTTGAAATGCAGACAACTCCACGTTCAGCGAGAACATCAGCGCCAACGCAGTTTTCAGCTACCTTTGAAAACCAAGGTTCTGGCACCCTTTACAACACGAAGTACATGTTAGCTATAGGGAAGAAAAACACAATGCGCTGAAATGCAGCTTATTGAGTATTCCGCACAAAGTAATGATCTAGCTGCTCCTTTGAAATGCAGACAACTCCACGTTCAGAGAGAACATCAGCGCCAACGCAGTTTTCAGCTACCTTTGAAAACCAAGGTTCTGGCACCATTTACAACACGAAGTACATGTTAGCTATAGGGAAGAAAAACACAATGCGCTGAAATGCAGCTTATTGAGTATTCCGCACAAAGTAATGATCTAGCTGCTCCTTTGAAATGCAGACAACTCCACGTTCAGAGAGAACATCAGCACCAACGCAGTTTTCAGCTACCTTTGAAAACCAAGGTTCTGGCACCATTTACAACACTAAGTACATGTTCGCTATAGGGAAGAAACCAGAATGTGAAACTGCTTCACAATGAAAACCGCTTCGAACGAAATCCACATTTCTCACACAGTGTGTATAAAACACAATGTGCTGAAAAGCAGCTTATTGAGTATTCCGCACAAAGTAATGATCTAGCTGCTCATTTGAAATGCAGACAACTCCACGTTCAGAGAGAACATCAACGCCAACGCAGTTTTCAGCTACCTTTGAAAACCAAGGTTCTGGCACCATTTACAACACGAAGTACATGTTAGCTATAGGGAAGAACTCAAATGTGAAACTGCTTCACAATGAAAACCGCTTCGAACAAATCCACATTTCTCACACAGTGCTTACATTGGAAAGCACTATTGTCCGCACAAAGTAATGATCTAGCTGCTCCTTTGAAATGCAGACAACTCCACGTTCAGCGAGAACATCAGCGCCAACGCAGTTTTCAGCTACCTTTGAAAACCAAGGTTCTGGCACCATTTACAACACGAAGTACATGTTAGCTATAGGGAAGAAAAACACAATGCGCTGAAATGCAGCTTATTGAGTATTCCGCACAAAGTAATGATCTAGCTGCTCCTTTGAAATGCAGACAACTCCACATCCAGAGAGAACATCAACACCAACGCAGTTTTCAGCTACCTTTGAAAACCAAGCTTCTGGCACCATTTACAACACTAAGTACATGTTCGCTATAGGGAAGAAACACAGAATGTGAAACTGCTTCACAATAAAAATCCGCTTCGAACGAAATCCCACATTTCTCACTCTGTGTGTATAAAACAGAATGTGCTGAAAAGCAGCTTATTGAGTATTCCGCACAAAGTAATGATCTAGCTGCTCCTTTGAAATGCAGACAACTCCACGTTCAGCGAGAACATCAGCGCCAACGCAGTTTTCAGCTACCTTTGAAAACCAAGGTTCTGGCACCATTTACAACACGAAGTACAGGTTAGCCATAGGGAAGAAAAACACAATGCGCTGAAATGCAGCTTTTGACTGTTCCGCACAAAGTAATGATCTAGCTGCTCCTTTGAAATGCAGACAACTCCACGTTCAGCGAGAACATCAGCGCCAACGCAGTTTTCAGCTACCTTTGAAAACCAAGGTTCTGGCACCATTTACAACACGAAGTACAGGTTAGCCATAGGGAAGAAACTCAAATGTGAAACTGCTTCACAATGGAAAACCGCTTGAACAAATCCACATTTCTCACACAGTGTCTATAAAACACATGTGCTGAAAAGCAGCTTATTGAGTGATCCGCACAAAGTAATGATCTAGCTGCTCCTTTGAAATGCAGACAACTCCACGTTCAGAGAGAACATCAACGCCAACGCAGTTTTCAGCTAGCTTTGAAAACCTAGCTTCTGGCACCATTTACAACACGAAGTACATGTTCGCTATAGGGAAGAAACTCAGAATGTGAAACTGCTTCACAATGGAAAACCCGCTTCGAACGAAATCCAACATTTCTCACACAGTGTGTATAAAACACAATGTGCTGAAAAGCAGCTTATTGAGTATTCCGCACAAAGTAATGATCTAGCTGCTCCTTTGAAATGCAGACAACTCCACATCCAGAGAGAACATCAACACCAACGCAGTTTTCAGCTACCTTTGAAAACCAAGGTTCTGGCACCATTTACAACACGAAGTACATGTTAGCTATAGGGAAGAAAAACACAATGCGCTGAAATGCAGCTTATTGAGTATTCCGCACAAAGTAATGATCTAGCTGCTCCTTTGAAATGCAGACAACTCCACGTTCAGCGAGAACATCAGCGCCAACGCAGTTTTCAGCTACCTTTGAAAACCAAGCTTCTGGCACCATTTACAACACTAAGTACTGGTTAGCTATAGGGAAGAAACTCAGAATGTGAAAGTGCTTCACAATGGAAAACCCGCTTCGAACAAAATCCCAAATTTCTCACACAGTGTCTATAAAACACAATGTGCTGAAAAGCAGCTTATTGAGTGTTATGCACAAAGTAATGATCTAGCTGCTCCTTTGAAATGCAGACAACTCCACGTTCAGAGAGAACATCAACACCAACGCAGTTTTCAGCTACCTTTGAAAACCAAGGTTCTGGCACCATTTACAACACGAAGTACATGTTCGCTATAGGGAAGAAACTCAGAATGTGAAACTGCTTCACAATGAAAAACCCGCTTCGAACGAAATCCAACATTTCTCACACAGTGTCTATAAAACACAATGTGCTGAAAAGCAGCTTATTGAGTGTTCCGCACAAAGTAATGATCTAGCTGCTCCTTTGAAATGCAGACAACTCCACGTTCAGCGAGAACATCAGCGCCAACGCAGTTTTCAGCTACCTTTGAAAACCAAGGTTCTGGCACCATTTACAACACGAAGTACATGTTAGCTATAGGGAAGAAAAACACAATGCGCTGAAATGCAGCTTATTGAGTATTCCGCACAAAGTAATGATCTAGCTGCTCCTTTGAAATGCAGACAACTCCACATCCAGAGAGAACATCAGCGCCAACGCAGTTTTCAGCTACCTTTGAAAACCAAGGTTCTGGCACCATTTACAACACGAAGTACATGTTAGCTATAGGGAAGAAAAACACAATGCGCTGAAATGCAGCTTATTGAGTATTCCGCACAAAGTAATGATCTAGCTGCTCCTTTGAAATGCAGACAACTCCACGTTCAGCGAGAACATTAGCACCAACGCAGTTTTCAGCTACCTTTGAAAACCAAGGTTCTGGCACCATTTACAACACGAAGTACATGTTCGCTATAGGGAAGAAAAACACAATGCGCTGAAATGCAGCTTATTGAGTATTCCGCACAAAGTAATGATCTAGCTGCTCCTTTGAAATGCAGACAACTCCACGTTCAGAGAGAACATCAGCGCCAACGCAGTTTTCAGCTACCTTTGAAAACCAAGGTTCTGGCACCATTTACAACACGAAGTACATGTTCGCTATAGGGAAGAAACTCATAATGTGAAACTGCTTCACAATGGAAAACCCGCTTCGAACGAAATCCCACATTTCTCACACAGTGTCTATAAAACACAATGTGCTGAAAAGCAGCTTATTGAGTGATTCCGCACAAAGTAATGATCTAGCTGCTCCTTTGAAATGCAGACAACTCCACGTTCAGAGAGAACATCAGCGCCAACGCAGTTTTCAGCTACCTTTGAAAACCAAGGTTCTGGCACCATTTACAACACGAAGTACATGTTAGCTATAGGGAAGAAAAACACAATGCGCTGAAATGCAGCTTATTGAGTATTCCGCACAAAGTAATGATCTAGCTGCTCCTTTGAAATGCAGACAACTCCACGTTCAGAGAGAACATCAGCGCCAACGCAGTTTTCAGCTACCTTTGAAAACCAAGGTTCTGGCACCATTTACAACACTAAGTACATGTTCGCTATAGGGAAGAAACTCAGAATGTGAAACTGCTTCACAATAAAAACCCGCTTCGAACGAAATCCCACATTTCTCACACAGTGTGTATAAAACACAATGTGCTGAAAAGCAGCTTATTGAGTATTCCGCACAAAGTAATGATCTAGCTGCTCCTTTGAAATGCAGACAACTCCACGTTCAGCGAGAACATCAACTACAACGCAGTTTTCAGCTACCTTTGAAAACCAAAGTTCTGGCACCATTTACAACACGAAGTACATGTTAGCTATAGGGAAGAAAAACACAATGCGCTGAAATGCAGCTTATTGAGTATTCCGCACAAAGTAATGATCTAGCTGCTCCTTTGAAATGCAGACAACTCCACGTTCAGCGAGAACATCAGCGCCAACGCAGTTTTCAGCTACCTTTGAAAACCAAGCTTCTGGCACCATTTACAACACTAAGTACAGATTAGCTATAGGGAAGAAACTCAGAATGTGAAAGTGCTTCACAATGGAAAACCCGCTTTGAACGAAATCCCACATTTCTCACACAGTGTCTATAAAACACAATGCGCTGAAAAACAGCTTATTGAGTGTTCCGCACAAAGTAATGATCTAGCTGCTCCTTTGAAATGCAGACAACTCCACGTGCAGCGAGAACATCAACGCCAACGCAGTTTTCAGCTACCTTTGAAAACCAAGCTTCTGGCACCATTTACAACACGAAGTACATGTTCGCTATAGGGAAGAAACTCAGAATGTGAAACTGCTTCACAATAAAAAACCCGCTTCGAACGAAATGCAACA
This sequence comes from Ochotona curzoniae, assembly GCF_017591425.1. NCBI lineage: Eukaryota > Metazoa > Chordata > Mammalia > Lagomorpha > Ochotonidae > Ochotona > Ochotona curzoniae. The sequence continues at coordinate 50,185 of NW_024465927.1, read as the reverse complement.
TTTCTCACACAGTGTCTATAAAACACAATGTGCTGAAAAGCAGCTTATTGAGTGTTCCGCACAAAGTAATGATCTAGCTGCTCCTTTGAAATGCAGACAACTCCACGTTCAGAGAGAACATCAACGCCAACGCAGTTTTCAGCTACCTTTGAAAACCAAGGTTCTGGCACCATTTACAACACGAAGTACATGTTAGCTATAGGGAAGAAAAACACAATGCGCTGAAATGCAGCTTATTGAGTATTCCGCACAAAGTAATGATCTAGCTGCTCCTTTGAAATGCAGACAACTCCACATCCAGAGAGAACATCAGCGCCAACGCAGTATTCAGCTACCTTTAAAACCCAAGGTTCTGGCACCATTTACAACACGAAGTACATGTTAGCTATAGGGAAGAAAAACACAATGCGCTGAAATGCAGCTTATTGAGTATTCCGCACAAAGTAATGATTTGCTGCTCCTTTGAAATGCAGACAACTCCACGTTCAGCGAGAACATCAGCACCAACGCAGTTTTCAACTACCTTTGAAAACCAAGGTTCTGGCACCATTTACAACACGAAGTACATGTTCGCTATAGGGAAGAAAAACACAATGCGCTGAAATGCAGCTTATTGAGTATACCGCACAAAGTAATGATCTAGCTGCTCCTTTGAAATGCAGACAACTCCACGTTCAGAGAGAACATCAGCGCCAACGCAGTTTTCAGCTACCTTTGAAAACCAAGGTTCTGGCACCATTTACAACACGAAGTACATGTTCGCTATAGGGAAGAAACTCATAATGTGAAACTGCTTCACAATGGAAAACCCGCTTCGAACGAAATCCCACATTTCTCACACAGTGTCTATAAAACACAATGTGCTGAAAAGCAGCTTATTGAGTGATTCCGCACAAAGTAATGATCTAGCTGCTCCTTTGAAATGCAGACAACTCCACGTTCAGAGAGAACATCAGCGCCAACGCAGTTTTCAGCTACCTTTGAAAACCAAGGTTCTGGCACCATTTACAACACGAAGTACATGTTAGCTATAGGGAAGAAAAACACAATGCGCTGAAATGCAGCTTATTGAGTATTCCGCACAAAGTAATGATCTAGCTGCTCCTTTGAAATGCAGACAACTCCACGTTCAGCGAGAACATCAGCGCCAACGCAGTTTTCAGCTACCTTTGAAAACCAAGGTTCTGGCACCATTTACAACACGAAGTACATGTTCGCTATAGGGAAGAAACTCAGAATGTGAAACTGCTTCACAATGAAAACCCGCTTCGAACGAAATCCACATTTCTCACACAGTGTCTATAAAACACAATGTGCTGAAATGCAGCTTATTGAGTGTTCCGCACAAAGTAATGATCTAGCTGCTCCTTTGAAATGCAGACAACTCCACGTTCAGAGAGAACATCAACGCCAACGCAGTTTTCAGCTACCTTTGAAAACCAAGCTTCTGGCACCATTTACAACACGAAGTACATGTTAGCTATAGGGAAGAAAAACACAATGCGCTGAAATGCAGCTTATTGAGTATTCCGCACAAAGTAATGATCTAGCTGCTCCTTTGAAATGCAGACAACTCCACGTTCAGCGAGAACATCAGCGCCAACGCAGTTTTCAGCTACCTTTGAAAACCAAGCTTCTGGCACCATTTACAACACTAAGTACATGTTCGCTATAGGGAAGAAACTCAGAATGTGAAACTGCTTCACAATGGAAAACCCGCTTCGAACGAAATCCCACATTTCTCACACAGTGTCTATAAAACACAATGTGCTGAAAAGCAGCTTATTGAGTGATTCCGCACAAAGTAATGATCTAGCTGCTCCTTTGAAATGCAGACAACTCCACATCCAGAGAGAACATCAAAGCCAACGCAGTTTTCAGCTACCTTTGGAAACCCAAGGTTCTGGCACCTTCACAACACTAAGTACACGTTAGCGATAGGGAAGCAAAACACAATGCGCTGAAATGCAGCTTATTGAGTATTCCGCACAAAGTAATGATCTAGCTGCTCCTTTGAAATGCAGACAACTCCACGTTCAGAGAGAACATCAGCGCCAACGCAGTTTTCAGCTACCTTTGAAAACCAAGGTTCTGGCACCATTTACAACACTAAGTACAGTTAGCTATAGGGAAGAAACTCATAATGTGAAACTGCTTCACAATGGAAAACCCGCTTCGAACGAAATCCCACATTTCTCACACAGTGTGTATAAAACACAATGTGCTGAAAAGCAGCTTATTGAGTATTCCGCACAAAGTAATGATCTAGCTGCTCCTTTGAAATGCAGACAACTCCACGTTCAGCGAGAACATCAACGCCAACGCAGTTTTCAGCTACCTTTGAAAACCAAGGTTCTGGCACCATTTACAACACTAAGTACAGCTTAGCTATAAGGAAGAAACTCATAATGTGAAACTGCTTCACAATGGAAAACCCGCTTCGAACGAAATCCAACATTTCTCACACAGTGTCTATAAAACACTATGAGCTGAAAAGCAGCTTATTGAGTGTTCCGCACAAAGTAATGATCTAGCTGCTCCTTTGAAATGCAGACAACTCCACATCCAGAGAGAACATCAACACCAACGCAGTTTTCAGCTAGCTTTGAAAACCAAGCTTCTGGCACCATTTACAACACTAAGTACATGTTCGCTATAGGGAAGAAACACAGAATGTGAAACTGCTTCACAATAAAAATCCGCTTCGAACGAAATTCCACATTTCTCACACAGTGTGTATAAAACAGAATGTGCTGAAAAGCAGCTTATTGAGTATTCCGCACAAAGTAATGATCTAACTGCTCCTTTGAAATGCAGACAACTCCACGTTCAGCGAGAACATCAACGCCAATGCAGTTTTCAGCTACCTATCAAAACCAAGGTTCTGGCACCATTTACAACACGAAGTACATGTTAGCTATAGGGAAGAAAAACACAATGCGCTGAAATGCAGCTTATTGAGTATTCCGCACAAAGTAATGATCTAGCTGCTCCTTTGAAATGCAGACAACTCCACGTTCAGCGAGAACATCAGCGCCAACGCAGTTTTCAGCTACCTTTGAAAACCAAGTTTCTGGCACCATTTACAACACGAAGTACATGTTAGCTATAGGGAAGAAAAACACAATGCGCTGAAATGCAGCTTATTGAGTATTCCGCACAAAGTAATGATCTAGCTGCTCCTTTGAAATGCAGACAACTCCACATCCAGAGAGAACATCAACACCAACGCAGTTTTCAGCTACCTTTGAAAACCAAGCTTCTGGCACCATTTACAACACGAAGTACATGTTCGCTATAGGGAAGAAAAACACAGAATGTGAAACTGCTTCACAATGGAAAACCCGCTTCGAACGAAATCCCACATTTCTCACACAGTGTGTATAAAACAGAATGTGCTGAAAAGCAGCTTATTGAGTATTCCGCACAAAGTAATGATCTAGCTGCTCCTTTGAAATGCAGACAACTCCACGTTCAGCGAGAACATCAACGCCAACGCAGTTTTCAGCTACCTTTGAAAACCAAGGTTCTGGCACCATTTACAACACGAAGTACATGTTAGCTATAGGGAAGAAAAACACAATGCGCTGAAATGCAGCTTATTGAGTATTCCGCACAAAGTAATGATCTAGCTGCTCCTTTGAAATGCAGACAACTCCACGTTCAGCGAGAACATCAGCGCCAACGCAGTTTTCAGCTACCTTTGAAAACCAAGGTTCTGGCACCATTTACAACACTAAGTACAGCTTAGCTATAGGGAAGAAACTCAGAATGTGAAACTGCTTCACAATGGAAAACCCGCTTCGAACGAAATCCCACATTTCTCACACAGTGTCTATAAAACACAATGTGCTGAAAAGCAGCTTATTGAGTGATTCCGCACAAAGTAATGATCTAGCTGCTCCTTTGAAATGCAGACAACTCCACGTTCAGAGAGAACATCAACGCCAACGCAGTTTTCAGCTACCTTTGAAAACCTAGCTTCTGGCACCATTTACAACACGAAGTACATGTTCGCTATAGGGAAGAAACTCAGAATGTGAAACTGCTTCACAATAAAAACCCGCTTCGAACGAAATCCACATTTCTCACACAGTGTCTATAAAACACAATGTGCTGAAAAGCAGCTTATTGAGTGTTCCGCACAAAGTAATGATCTAGCTGCTCCTTTGAAATGCAGACAACTCCACATCCAGGGAGAACATCAACGCCAATGCAGTTTTCATCTACCTTTGAAAACCAAGGTTCTGGAACCATTTACAACACGAAGTACATGTTCGCTATAGGGAAGAAAAACACAATGCGCTGAAATGCAGCTTATTGAGTATTCCGCACAAAGTAATGATCTAGCTGCTCCTTTGAAATGCAGACAACTCCACGTTCAGTGAGAACATCAGCGCCAATGCAGTTTTCAGCTACCTTTGAAAACCAAGGTTCTGGCACCATTTACAACACTAAGTACAGGATAGGTATAAGGAAGAAACTCAGAATGTGAAACTGCTTCACGATGGAAAACCCGCTTCGCACGAAATCCGACATTTCTCACACATTCTCTATAAAACACAATGTGCTGAAAAGCAGCTTATTGAGTGATCCGCACAAAGTAATGATCTTGCTGCTCCTTTGAAATGCAGACAACTCCACGTTCAGAGAGAACATCAACGCCAACGCAGTTTTCAGCTACCTTTGAAAACCAAAGTTCTGGCACCATTTACAACACGAAGTACATGTTCGCTATAGGGAAGAAACTCAGAATGTGAAACTGCTTCACAATAAAACCCGCTTCGAACGAAATCCTACATGTCTCACACAGTGTCTATAAAACAATGTGCTGAAAAGCAGCTTATTGAGTGTTCCGCACAAAGTAATGATCTAGCTGCTCCTTTGAAATGCAGACAACTCCACGTTCAGCGAGAACATCAACGCCAACGCAGTTTTCAGCTACCTTTGAAAACCAAGGTTCTGGCACCATTTACAACACGAAGTACATGTTAGCTATAGGGAAGAAAAACACAATGCGCTGAAATGCAGCTTATTGAGTATTCCGCACAAAGTAATGATCTAGCTGCTCCTTTGAAATGCAGACAACTCCACATTCAGAGAGAACATCAGCGCCAACGCAGTTTTCAGCTACCTTTGAAAACCAAGGTTCTGGCACCATTTACAACACGAAGTACATGTTAGCTATAGGGAAGAAAAACACAATGCGCTGAAATGCAGCTTATTGAGTATTCCGCACAAAGTAATGATCTAGCTGCTCCTTTGAAATGCAGACAACTCCACGTTCAGCGAGAACATCAGCACCAACGCAGTTTTCAGCTACCTTTGAAAACCAAGGTTCTGGCACCATTTACAACACGAAGTACATGTTAGCTATAGGGAAGAAAAACACAATGCGCTGAAATGCAGCTTATTGAGTATTCCGCACAAAGTAATGATCTAGCTGCTCCTTTGAAATGCAGACAACTCCACGTTCAGTGAGAACATCAGCGCCAATGCAGTTTTCAGCTACCTTTGAAAACCAAGGTTCTGGCACCATTTACAACACTAAGTACGGGATAGCTACAGGGAAGAAACTCAGAATGTGAAACTGCTTCACAATGGAAAACCCGCTTCGAACGAAATCCCACATTTCTCACACAGTGTCTATAAAACACAATGTGCTGAAAAGCAGCTTATTGATTATTCCGCACAAAGTAATGATCTAGCTGCTCCTTTGAAATGCAGACAACTCCACGTTCAGAGAGAACATCAACGCCAACGCAGTTTTCAGCTACCTTTGAAAACCAAGGTTCTGGCACCATTTACAACACGAAGTACATGTTCGCTATAGGGAAGAAAAACACAATGTGCTGAAATGCAGCTTATTGAGTATTCCGCACAAAGTAATGATCTAGCTGCTCCTTTGAAATGCAGACAACTCCACGTTCAGAGAGAACATCAGCGCCAACGCAGTTTTCAGCTACCTTTGAAAACCAAGGTTCTGGCACCATTTACAACACTAAGTACATGTTCGCTATAGGGAAGAAACTCAGAATGTGAAACTGCTTCACAATAAAAAACCCGCTTCGAATGAAATCCCACATTTCTCACACAGTGTCTATAAAACACAATGTGCTGAAAAGCAGCTTATTGAGTGTTCCGCACAAAGTAATTATCTAGCTGCTCCTTTGAAATGTAGACAACTCCACGTTCAGCGAGAACATCAACGCCAACGCAGTTTTCAGCTACCTTTGAAAACCAAGGTTCTGGCACCATCTACAGCACGAAGTACATGTTCGCTATAGGGAAGAAAAACACAATGCGCTGAAATGCAGCTTATTGAGTATTATGCACAACGTAATTATCCAGCTGCTCCTTTGAAATGCAGACAACTCCACATTCAGTGAGAACATCAGCATAAACGCAGTTTTCAGCTACTTTGAAAACCAAGGTTCTGGCACCATTTACAACACGAAGTACATATTAGCTATAGGGAAGAAAAACACAGTGCGCTGAAATGCAGCTTATTGAGTATTCCGCACAAAGTAATGATCTAGCTGCTCCTTTGAAATGCAGACAACTCCACATCCAGAGAGAACATCAGCGCCAACGCAGTATTCAGCTACCTTTAAAACCAAGGTTCTGGCACCATTTACAACACGAAGTACATGTTAGCTATAGGGAAGAAAAACACAATGCGCTGAAATGCAGCTTATTGAGTATTCCGCACAAAGTAATGATCTAGCTGCTCCTTTGAAATGCAGACAACTCCACGTTCAGCGAGAACATCAGCACCAACGCAGTTTTCAGCTACCTTTGAAAACCAAGGTTCTGGCACCATTTACAACACTAAGTACATGTTAGCTATAGGGAAGAAACTCATAATGTGAAACTGCTTCACAATGGAAAACCCGCTTCGAACGAAATCCAACATTTCTCACACAGTGTCTATAAAACACTATGAGCTGAAAAGCAGCTTATTGAGTGTTCCGCACAAAGTAATGATCTAGCTGCTCCTTTGAAATGCAGACAACTCCACATCCAGAGAGAACATCAACACCAACGCAGTTTTCAGTTAGCTTTGAAAACCTAGCTTCTGGCACCATTTACAACACTAAGTACATGTTCGCTATAGGGAAGAAAAACACAGAATGTGAAACTGCTTCACAATAAAAATCCGCTTCGAACGAAATCCCACATTTCTCACACAGTGTGTATAAAACAGAATGTGCTGAAAAGCAGCTTATTGAGTATTCCGCACAAAGTAATGATCTAACTGCTCCTTTGAAATGCAGACAACTCCACGTTCAGCGAGAACATCAACGCCAATGCAGTTTTCAGCTACCTTTGAAAACCAAGGTTCTGGCACCATTTACAACACGAAGTACATGTTAGCTATAGGGAAGAAAAACACAATGCGCTGAAATGCAGCTTATTGAGTATTCCGCACAAAGTAATGATCTAGCTGCTCCTTTGAAATGCAGACAACTCCATGTTCAGCGAGAACATCAGCGCCAACGCAGTTTTCAGCTACCTTTGAAAACCTAGCTTCTGGCACCATTTACAACACTAAGTACAGCTTAGCTATAGGGAAGAAACTCAGAATGTGAAACTGCTTCACAATGGAAAACCCAATTAGAACAAAATCCCACATTTCTCACACAGTGTCTATAAAACACAATGTGCTGAAAAGCAGCTTATTGAGTGATCCGCACAAAGTAATGATCTTGCTGCTCCTTTGAAATGCAGACAACTCCACGTTCAGAGAGAACATCAGCGCCAACGCAGTTTTCAGCTAGCTTTGAAAACCTAGCTTCTGGCACCATTTACAACACGAAGTACATGTTCGCTATAGGGAAGAAACTCAGAATGTGAAACTGCTTCACAATAAAAAACCCGCTTCGAACGAAATGCAACATTTCTCACACAGTGTCTATAAAACACAATGTGCTGAAAAGCAGCTTATTGAGTGTTCCGCACAAAGTAATGATCTAGCTGCTCCTTTGAAATGCAGACAACTCCACATCCAGAGAGAACATCAGCGCCAACGCAGTTTTCAGCTACCTTTGAAAACCAAGGTTCTGGCACCATTTACAACACGAAGTACATGTTAGCTATAGGGAAGAAAAACACAATGCGCTGAAATGCAGCTTATTGAGTATTCCGCACAAAGTAATGATCTAGCTGCTCCTTTGAAATGCAGACAACTCCACATCCAGAGAGAACATCAGCGCCAACGCAGTATTCAGCTACCTTTGAAAACCAAGGTTCTGGCACCATTTACAACACGAAGTACATGTTAGCTATAGGGAAGAAAAACACAATGCGCTGAAATGCAGCTTATTGAGTATTCCGCACAAAGTAATGATTAGCTGCTCCTTTGAAATGCAGACAACTCCACGTTCAGCGAGTACATCAGCACCAACGCAGTTTTCAACTACCTTTGAAAACCAAGGTTCTGGCACCATTTACAACACGAAGTACATGTTCGCTATAGGGAAGAAAAACACAATGCGCTGAAATGCAGCTTATTGAGTATTCCGCACAAAGTAATGATCTAGCTGCTCCTTTGAAATGCAGACAACTCCACGTTCAGAGAGAACATCAGCGCCAACGCAGTTTTCAGCTACCTTTGAAAACCAAGGTTCTGGCACCATTTACAACACGAAGTACATGTTCGCTATAGGGAAGAAACTCATAATGTGAAACTGCTTCACAATGGAAAACCCGCTTCGAACGAAATCCCACATTTCTCACACAGTGTCTATAAAACACAATGTGCTGAAAAGCAGCTTATTGAGTGATTCCGCACAAAGTAATGATCTAGCTGCTCCTTTGAAATGCAGACAACTCCACGTTCAGAGAGAACATCAGCGCCAACGCAGTTTTCAGCTACCTTTGAAAACCAAGGTTCTGGCACCATTTACAACACGAAGTACATGTTAGCTATAGGGAAGAAAAACACAATATGCTGAAAAGCAGCTTATTGAGTGTTCCGCACAAAGTAATGATTCTGGCTGCTCCTTTGAAATGCAGACAACTCCACGTTCAGCGAGAACATCAGTGCCAAACGCAGTTTTCAGCTACCTTTGAAAACCAAGGTTCTGGCACCATTTACAACACTAAGTACATGTTCGCTATAGGGAAGAAACTCAGAATGTGAAAGTGCTTCACAATTTTAAAACCCGCTTCGTACGAAATCCCACATTTCTCACACAGTGTCTATAAAACACAATGTGCTGAAAAGCAGCTTGTTGATTATTCCGCACAAAGTAATGAACTAGCTGCTGCTTTGAAATACAGACAAATCCACGTTCAGAGAGAACATCAACACCAACGCAGTTTTCAGCTACCTTTAAAACCAAGGTTCTGGCACCATTTACAACATGAAGTACATGTTCGCTATAGGGAAGAGAAACACAATGTGCTGAAATGCAGCTTATTGAGTATTCCGCACAAAGTAATGATCTAGCTGCTCCTTTGAAATGCAGTCGACTCCACGTTCAGCGAGAACATCAGCGCCAACGCCATTTTCAGCTACCTTTGAAAACCAAGGTTCTGGCACCATTTAAACACGAAGACAGCTTAGCTATAGGGAAGAAACTCATAATGTGAAACTGCTTCACAATGGAAAACCCGCTTCGAACGAAATCCCACATATCTCACACAGTGTGTATAAAACACAATGTGCTGAAAAGCAGCTTATTGAGTATTCCGCACAAAGTAATGATCTAGCTGCTCCTTTGAAATGCAGACAACTCCACGTTCAGAGAGAACATCAACGCCAACGCAGTTTTCAGCTACCTTTGAAAACCAAGCTTCTGGCACCATTTACAACACTAAGTACATGTTCGCTATAGGGAAGAAACTCAGAATGTGAAACTGCTTCACAATGAAAAACCGCTTCGAACGAAATCCACATTTCTCACACAGTGTGTATAAAACAGAATGTGCTGAAAAGCAGCTTATTGAGTATTCCGCACAAAGTAATGATCTAGCTGCTCCTTTGAAATGCAGACAACTCCACGTTCAGCGAGAACATCAACGCCAACGCAGTTTTCAGCTACCTTTGAAAACCAAGGTTCTGGCACCATTTACAACACGAAGTACATGTTAGCTATAGGGAAGAAAAACACAATGCGCTGAAATGCAGCTTATTGAGTATTCCGCACAAAGTAATGATCTAGCTGCTCCTTTGAAATGCAGACAACTCCATGTTCAGCGAGAACATCAGCGCCAACGCAGTTTTCAGCTACCTTTGAAAACCAAGTTCTGGCACCATTTACAACACGAAGTACATGTTAGCTATAGGGAAGAAAAACACAATGCGCTGAAATGCAGCTTATTGAGTATTCCGCACAAAGTAATGATCTAGCTGCTCCTTTGAAATGCAGACAACTCCACGTTCAGAGAGAACATTAACACCAACGCAGTTTTCAGCTACCTTTGAAAACCAAGCTTCTGGCACCATTTACAACACGAAGTATATGTTCGCTATAGGGAAGAAACACAGAATGTGAAACTGCTTCACAATAAAAACCGCTTCGAACGAAATCCACATTTCTCACACAGTGTGTATAAAACAAATGTGCTGAAATGCAGCTTATTGAGTATTCCGCACAAAGTAATGATCTAGCTGCTCCTTTGAAATGCAGACAACTCCACGTTCAGCGAGAACATCAACGCCAACGCAGTTTTCAGCTACCTTTGAAAACCAAGGTTCTGGCACCATTTACAACACGAAGTACATGTTAGCTATAGGGAAGAAAAACACAATGCGCTGAAATGCAGCTTATTGAGTATTCCGCACAAAGTAATGATCTAGCTGCTCCTTTGAAATGCAGACAACTCCACGTTCAGCGAGAACATCAGCACCAACGCAGTTTTCAGCTACCTTTGAAAACCAAGCTTCTGGCACCATTTACAACACTAAGTACATGTTAGCTATAGGGAAGAAACTCAGAATGTGAAACTGCTTCACAATGAAAACCCGATTCGAACGAAATCCCACATTTCTCACACAGTGTGTATAAAACACAATGTGCTGAAAAGCAGCTTATTGAGTATTCCGCACAAAGTAATGATCTAGCTGCTCCTTTGAAATGCAGACAACTCCACGTTCAGCGAGAACATCAGCGCCAACGCAGTTTTCAGCTACCTTTGAAAACCAAGCTTCTGGCACCATTTACAACACTAAGAACAGTTAGCTATAGGGAAGAAACTCAGAATGTGAAACTGCTTCACAATGGAAAACCGCTTCGAACGAAATCCACATTTCTCACACAGTGTCTATAAAACACAATGTGCTGAAAAGCAGCTTATTGAGGATTCCGCACAAAGTAATGATCTAGCTGCTCCTTTGAAATGCAGACAACTCCACGTTCAGAGAGAACATCAGCGCCAACGCAGTTTTCAGCTACCTTTGAAAACCAAGCTTCTGGCACCATTTACAACACGAAGTACATGTTCGCTATAGGGAAGAAACTCAGAATGTGAAACTGCTTCACAATAAAAAACCCGCTTCGAACGAAATCCAACATTACTCACACAGTGTCTATAAAACACAATGTGCTGAAAAGCAGCTTATTGAGTATTCCGCACAAAGTAATGATCTAGCTGCTCCTTTGAAATGCAGACAACTCCACATCCAGAGAGAACATCAACGCCAACGCAGTTTTCAGCTACCTTTGAAACCAAGGTTCTGGCACAATTTACAACACGAAGTACATGTTAGCTATAGGGAAGAAAAACACAATGCGCTGAAATGCAGCTTATTGAGTATTCCGCACAAAGTAATGATCTAGCTGCTCCTTTGAAATGCAGACAACTCCACGTTCAGCGAGAACATTAACACCAACGCAGTTTTCAGCTACCTTTGAAAACCAAGGTTCTGGCACCATTTACAACACGAAGTACATGTTCGCTCTAGGGAAGAAAAACACAATGCACTGAAATGCAGCTTATTGAGTATTCCGCACAAAGTAATGATCTAGCTGCTCCTTTGAAATGCAGACAACTCCACGTTCAGAGAGAACATCAGCGCCAACGCAGTTTTCAGCTACCTTTGAAAACCAAGGTTCTGGCACCATTTACAACACGAAGTACATGTTCGCTATAGGGAAGAAACTCAGAATGTGAAACTGCTTCACAATGGAAAACCCGCTTCGAACGAAATCCCACATTTCTCACACAGTGTCTATAAAACACAATGTGCTGAAAAGCAGCTTATTGAGGATTCCGCACAAAGTAATGATCTAGCTGCTCCTTTGAAATGCAGACAACTCCACGTTCAGAGAGAACATCAACTCCAACGCAGTTTTCAGCTACCTTTGAAAACCAAGGTTCTGGCACCATTTACAACACGAAGTACATGTTAGCTATAGGGAAGAAAAACACAATTTGCTGAAATGCAGCTCATTGATTATTCCGCACAAAGTAATGATGTAGCTGCTCCTTTGAAATGCAGACAACTCCACGTTCAGCGAGAACATCAGCGCCAACGCAGTTTTCAGCTACCTTTGAAAACCAAGGTTCTGGCACCATTTACAACACTAAGTACATGTTCGCTATAGGGAAGAAACTCAGAATGTGAAACTGCTTCACAATGAAAAACCCGCTTCGAACGAAATCCCACATTTCTCACACAGTGTCTATAAAACACAATGTGCTGAAAAGCAGCTTATTGAGTGTTCCGCACAAAGTAATGATCTAGCTGCTCCTTTGAAATGCAGACAACTCCACGTCCAGAGAGAACATCAACGCCAACGCAGTTTTCAGCTACCTTTGAAAACCAAGGTTCTGGCACCATTTACAACACGAAGTACATGTTAGCTATAGGGAAGAAAAACACAATGCGCTGAAATGCAGCTTATTGAGTATTCCGCACAAAGTAATGATCTAGCTGCTCCTTTGAAATGCAGACAACTCCATGTTCAGCGAGAACATCAGCGCCAACGCAGTTTTCAGCTACCTTTGAAAACCAAGTGTCTGGCACCATTTACAACACGAAGTACATGTTAGCTATAGGGAAGGAAAAACACAATGCGCTGAAATGCAGCTTATTGAGTATTCCGCACAAAGTAATGATCTAGCTGCTCCTTTGAAATGCAGACAACTCCACATCCAGAGAGAACATCAGCGCCAACGCAGTTTTCAGCTGCCTTTGAAACCAAGGTTCTGGCACCATTTACAACACGAAGTACATGTTAGCTATAGGGAAGAAAAACACAATGCGCTGAAATGCAGCTTATTGAGTATTCCGCACAAAGTAATGATCTAGCTGCTCCTTTGAAATGCAGACAACTCCACGTTCAGCGAGAACATCAAAACCAACGCAGTTTTCAGCTGCCTTTGAAACCAAGGTTCTGGCACCATTTACAACACGAAGTACATGTTAGCTATAGGGAAGAAACTCAGAATGTGAAAGTGCTTCACAAATGAAAACCCGCTTCGAACGAAATCCAACATTACTCACATAGTGTCTATAAAACACATGAGCTGAAAAGCAGCTTATTGAGTGTTCCGCACAAAGTAATGATCTAGCTGCTCCTTTGAAATGCAGACAACTCCACGTCCAGAGAGAACATCAACGCCAACGCAGTTTTCAGCTACCTTTGAAAACCAAGGTTCTGGCACCATTTACAACACGAAGTACATGTTAGCTATAGGGAAGAAAAACACAATGCGCTGAAATGCAGCTTATTGAGTATTCCGCACAAAGTAATGATCTAGCTGCTCCTTTGAAATGCAGACAACTCCATGTTCAGCGAGAACATCAGCGCCAACGCAGTTTTCAGCTACCTTTGAAAACCAAGCTTCTGGCACCATTTACAACACTAAGTACAGCTTAGCTATAGGGAAGAAACTCAGAATGTGAAACTGCTTCACAATGGAAAACCCAATTAGAACGAAATCCCACATTTCTCACACAGTGTCTATAAAACACAATGTGCTGAAAAGCAGCTTATTGAGTGATCCGCACAAAGTAATGATCTAGCTGCTCCTTTGAAATGCAGACAACTCCACGTTCAGAGAGAACATCAGCGCCAACGCAGTTTTCAGCTAGCTTTGAAAACCTAGCTTCTGGCACCATTTACAACACGAAGTACATGTTCGCTATAGGGAAGAAACTCAGAATGTGAAACTGCTTCACAATAAAAATCCGCTTCGAACGAAATCCAACATTTCTCACACAGTGTCTATAAAACACAATGTGCTGAAAAGCAGCTTATTGAGTGTTCCGCACAAAGTAATGATCTAGCTGCTCCTTTGAAATGCAGACAACTCCACATCCAGAGAGAACATCAACGCCAACGCAGTTTTCAGCTACTTTTGAAAACCAAGGTTCTGGCACAATTTACAAGACGAAGTAAATGTTAGCTATATGGAAGAAAAACACAATGCGCTGAAATGCAGCTTATTGAGTATTCCGCACAAAGTAATGATCTAGCTGCTCCTTTGAAATGCAGACAACTCCACATCCAGAGAGAACATCAGCGCCAACGCAGTTTTCAGCTACCTTTGAAAACCAAGGTTCTGGCACCATTTACAACACGAAGTACATGTTAGCTATAGGGAAGAAAAACACAATGCGCTGAAATGCAGCTTATTGAGTATTCCGCACAAAGTAATGATCTGCTGCTCCTTTGAAATGCAGACAACTCCACGTTCAGCGAGAACATCAGCACCAACGCAGTTTTCAGCTACCTTTGAAAACCAAGGTTCTGGCACCATTTACAACACGAAGTACATGTTCGCTATAGGGAAGAAAAACACAATGCGCTGAAATGCAGCTTATTGAGTATTCCGCACAAAGTAATGATCTAGCTGCTCCTTTGAAATGCAGACAACTCCACGTTCAGAGAGAACATCAGCGCCAACGCAGTTTTCAGCTACCTTTGAAAACCAAGGTTCTGGCACCATTTACAACACGAAGTACATGTTCGCTATAGGGAAGAAACTCATAATGTGAAACTGCTTCACAATGGAAAACCCGCTTCGAACGAAATCCCACATTTCTCACAAAGTGTCTATAAAACACAATGTGCTGAAAAGCAGCTTATTGAGTGATCCGCACAAAGTAATGATCTAGCTGCTCCTTTGAAATGCAGACAACTCCACGTTCAGAGAGAACATCAGCGCCAACGCAGTTTTCAGCTACCTTTGAAAACCAAGGTTCTGGCACCATTTACAACACGAAGTACATGTTAGCTATAGGGAAGAAAAACACAATGCGCTGAAAAGCAGCTTATTGAGTATTCCGCACAAAGTAATGATCTAGCTGCTCCTTTGAAATGCAGACAACTCCACGTTCAGAGAGAACATCAGCGCCAACGCAGTTTTCAGCTACCTTTGAAAACCAAGGTTCTGGCACCATTTACAACACTAAGTACATGTTCGCTATAGGGAAGAAACTCAGAATGTGAAACTGCTTCACAATAAAAAACCCGCTTCGAACGAAATCCAACATTTCTCACACAGTGTCTATAAAACACAATGTGCTGAAAAGCAGCTTATTGAGTGATTCCGCACAAAGTAATGATCTAGCTGCTCCTTTGAAATGCAGACAACTCCACGATCCAGAGAGAACATCAACACCAACGCAGTTTTCAGCTACCTTTGAAAACCAAGATTCTGGCACCATTTACAACACGAAGTACATGTTCGCTATAGGGAAGAAAAACACAATGCGCTGAAATGCAGCTTATTGAGTATTCCGCACAAAGTAATGATCTAGCTGCTCCTTTGAAATGCAGACAACTCCACGTTCAGCGAGAACATCAGCGCCAACGCAGTTTTCAACTACCTTTGAAAACCAAGGTTCTGGCACCATTTACAACACTAAGAACAGCTTAGCTATAGGGAAGAAACTCATAATGTGAAACTGCTTCACAATGGAAAACCCGCTTCGAACGAAATCCCACATATCTCACACAGTGTGTATAAAACACAATGTGCTGAAAAGCAGCTTATTGAGTATTCCGCACAAAGTAATGATCTAGCTGCTCCTTTGAAATGCAGACAACTCCACGTTCAGCGAGAACATCAACGCCAACGCAGTTTTCAGCTACCTTTGAAAACCAAGGTTCTGGCACCATTTACAACACTAAGTACAGTTAGCTATAGGAAGAAACTCATAATGTGAAACTGCTTCACAATGGAAAACCCGCTTCGAACGAAATCCAACATTTCTCACACAGTGTCTATAAAACACATGGCTGAAAAGCAGCTTATTGAGTGATTCCGCACAAAGTAATGATCTAGCTGCTCCTTTGAAATGCAGACAACTCCACGTTCAGAGAGAACATCAACACCAACGCAGTTTTCAGCTACCTTTGAAAACCAAGGTTCTGGCACCATTTACAACACGAAGTACATGTTCGCTATAGGGAAGAAACTCAGAATGTGAAACTGCTTCACAATAAAAATCCGCTTCGAACGAAATCCCACATTTCTCACACAGTGTGTATAAAACAGAATGTGCTGAAAAGCAGCTTATTGAGTATTCCGCACAAAGTAATGATCTAGCTGCTCCTTTGAAATGCAGACAACTCCACGTTCAGCGAGAACATCAACGCCAACGCAGTTTTCAGCTACCTTTGAAAACCAAGGTTCTGGCACCATTTACAACACGAAGTACATGTTAGCTATAGGGAAGAAAAACACAATGCGCTGAAATGCAGCTTATTGAGTATTCCGCACAAAGTAATGATCTAGCTGCTCCTTTGAAATGCAGACAACTCCACGTTCAGCGAGAACATCAGCGCCAACGCAGTTTTCAGCTACCTTTGAAAACCAAGGTTCTGGCACCATTTACAACACGAAGTACATGTTAGCTATAGGGAAGAAAAACACAATGCGCTGAAATGCAGCTTATTGAGTATTCCGCACAAAGTAATGATCTAGCTGCTCCTTTGAAATGCAGACAACTCCACATCCAGAGAGAACATCAGCGCCAACGCAGTTTTCAGCTACCTTTGAAAACCAAGGTTCTGGCACCATTTACAACACTAAGTACATGTTCGCTATAGGGAAGAAACTCAGAATGTGAAACTGCTTCACAATGAAAACCCACTTCGAACGAAATCCCACATTTCTCACACAGTGTGTATAAAACACAATGTGCTGAAATGCAGCTTATTGAGTATTCCGCACAAAGTATTGATCTAGCTGCTCCTTTGAAATGCAGTCAACTCCACGTTCAGCGAGAACATCAGCACCAACGCAGTTTTCAGCTACCTTTGAAAACCAAGGTTCTGGCACCATTTACAACACGAAGTACATGCTCGCTATAGGGAAGAAAAACACAATGCGCTGAAATGCAGCTTATTGAGTATTCCGCACAAAGTAATGATCTAGCTGCTCCTTTGAAATGCAGACAGCTCCACATTCAGAGAGAACATCAGCTCCAACGCAGTTTGCTGCTGCCTTTGAAAACCAAGCTTCTGGCACCATTTACAACACTAAGAACAGGTTAGCTGTAGGGAAGAAACTCAGAATGTGAAAGTGCTTCACAATGGAAAACCCGCTTCGAACGAAATCCCACATTTCTCACACAGTGTGTATAAAACACAATGTGCTGAAAAGCAGCTTATTGAGTATTCCGCACAAAGTAATGATCTAGCTGCTCCTTTGAAATGCAGACAACTCCACGTTCAGCGAGAACATCAACACCAACGCAGTTTTCAGCTACCTTTGAAAACCAAGGTTCTGGCACCATTTACAACACGAAGTACATGTTAGCTATAGGGAAGAAAAACACAATGCGCTGAAATGCAGCTTATTGAGTATTCCGCACAAAGTAATGATCTAGCTGCTCCTTTGAAATGCAGACAACTCCACGTTCAGCGAGAACATCAGCGCCAACGCAGTTTTCAGCTACCTTTGAAAACCAAGGTTCTGGCACCATTTACAACACTAAGTACATGTTCGCTATAGGGAAGAAACTCAGAATGTGAAACTGCTTCACAATGGAAAAACCCGCTTCGTACGAAATCCAACATTTCTCACACAGTGTCTATAAAACACAATGTGCTGAAAAGCAGCTTATTGAGTGATTCCGCACAAAGTAATGATCTAGCTGCTCCTTTGAAATGCAGACAACTCCACGTTCAATGAGAACATCAACACCAACACAGTTTTCAGCTACCTTTGAAAACCAAGGTTCTGGCACCATTTACAACACGAAGTACATGTTAGCTATAGGGAAGAAAAACACAATGCGCTGAAATGCAGCTTATTGAGTATTCCGCACAAAGTAATGATCTAGCTGCTCCTTTGAAATGCAGACAACTCCACGTTCAGAGAGAACATCAGCGCCAACGCAGTTTTCAGCTGCCTTTGAAAACCAAGTTCTGGCACCATTTACAACACGAAGTACATGTTCGCTATAGGGAAGAAAAACACAATGCGCTGAAATGCAGCTTATTGAGTATTCCGCACAAAGTAATGATCTAGCTGCTCCTTTGAAATGCAGACAACTCCACATCCAGAGAGAACATCAACGCCAACGCAGTTTTCAGCTACTTTTGAAAACCAAGGTTCTGGCACAATTTACAAGACGAAGTAAATGTTAGCTATATGGAAGAAAAACACAATGCGCTGAAATGCAGCTTATTGAGTATTCCGCACAAAGTAATGATCTAGCTGCTCCTTTGAAATGCAGACAACTCCACGTTCAGCGAGAACATCAGCGCCAACGCAGTTTTCAGCTACCTTTGAAAACCAAGGTTCTGGCACCATTTACAACACTAAGTACAGCTTAGCTATAAGGAAGAAACTCATAATGTGAAACTGCTTCACAATGGAAAACCCGCTTCGAACGAAATCCCACATTTCTCACAAAGTGTCTATAAAACACAATGTGCTGAAAAGCAGCTTATTGAGTGATCCGCACAAAGTAATGATCTAGCTGCTCCTTTGAAATGCAGACAACTCCACGTTCAGTGAGAACATCAGCGCCAACGCAGTTTTCAGCTACCTTTGAAAACCCAGCTTCTGGCACCATTTACAACACGAAGTACATGTTCGCTATAGGAAGAAACTCAGAATGTGAAACTGCTTCACAATGGAAAACCGCTTCGAACGAAATCAACATTTCTCACACAGTGTCTATAAAACACAATGTGCTGAAAAGCAGCTTATTGAGTGTTCCGCACAAAGTAATGATCTAGCTGCTCCTTTGAAATGCAGACAACTCCACATCCAGAGAGAACATCAGCGCCAACGCAGTTTTCAGCTACCTTTGAAAACCAAGGTTCTGGCACCATTTACAACACGAAGTACATGTTAGCTATAGGGAAGAAAAACACAATGCGCTGAAATGCAGCTTATTGAGTATTCCGCACAAAGTAATGATTAGCTGCTCCTTTGAAATGCAAACAACTCCACGTTCAGCGAGAACATCAGCACCAACGCAGTTTTCAACTACCTTTGAAAACCAAGGTTCTGGCACCATTTACAACACGAAGTACATGTTCGCTATAGGGAAGAAAAACACAATGCGCTGAAATGCAGCTTATTGAGTATTCCGCACAAAGTAATGATCTAGCTGCTCCTTTGAAATGCAGACAACTCCACGTTCAGAGAGAACATCAGCGCCAACGCAGTTTTCAGCTACCTTTGAAAACCAAGGTTCTGGCACCATTTACAACACGAAGTACATGTTCGCTATAGGGAAGAAACTCATAATGTGAAACTGCTTCACAATGGAAAACCCGCTTCGAACGAAATCCCACATTTCTCACACAGTGTCTATAAAACACAATGTGCTGAAAAGCAGCTTATTGAGTGATCCGCACAAAGTAATGATCTAGCTGCTCCTTTGAAATGCAGACAACTCCACGTTCAGAGAGAACATCAGCGCCAACGCAGTTTTCAGCTACCTTTGAAAACCAAGGTTCTGGCACCATTTACAACACGAAGTACATGTTAGCTATAGGGAAGAAAAACACAATGTGCTGAAATGCAGCTTATTGAGTATTCCGCACAAAGTAATGATCTAGCTGCTCCTTTGAAATGCAGACAACTCCACGTTCAGAGAGAACATCAGCGCCAACGCAGTTTTCAGCTACCTTTGAAAACCAAGGTTCTGGCACCATTTACAACACTAAGTACATGTTCGCTATAGGGAAGAAACTCAGAATGTGAAACTGCTTCACAATCAAAAACCCGCTTCGAACGAAATCCCACATTTTTCACACAGTGTCTATAAAACACAATGTGCTGAAAAGCAGCTTATTGAGTATTCCGCACAAAGTAATGATCTAGCTGCTCCTTTGAAATGCAGACAACTCCACGTTCAGCGAGAACATCAACACCAACGCAGTTTTCAGCTACCTTTGAAAACCAAGGTTCTGGCACCATTTACAGCATGAAGTACATGTTAGCTATAGGGAAGAAAAACACAATGCGCTGAAATGCAGCTTATTGAGTATTCCGCACAATGTAATGATCTAGCTGCTCCTTTGAATTGCATACAACTCCAAGTTCAGCGAGAACATCAGCGCCAACGCAGTTTTCAGCTACCTTTGAAAACAAAGTTTCTGGCACCATTTACAACACGAAGTACATGTTAGCTATAGGGAAGCAAAACACAGTGCGCTGAAATGCAGCTTATTGAGTATTCCGCACAAAGTAATGATCTAGCTGCTCCTTTGAAATGCAGACAACTCCACATCCAGAGAGAACATCAGCGCCAACGCAGTATTCAGCTACCTTTAAAACCAAGGTTCTGGCACCATTTACAACACGAAGTACATGTTAGCTATAGGGAAGAAAAACACAATGCGCTGAAATGCAGCTTATTGAGTATTCCGCACAAAGTAATGATCTAGCTGCTCCTTTGAAATGCAGACAACTCCACGTTCAGCGAGAACATCAGCACCAACGCAGTTTTCAGCTACCTTTGAAAACCAAGGTTCTGGCACCATTTACAACACGAAGTACATGTTAGCTATAGGGAAGAAACTCATAATGTGAAACTGCTTCACAATGGAAAACCCGCTTCGAACGAAATCCAACATTTCTCACACAGTGTCTATAAAACACTATGAGCTGAAAAGCAGCTTGTTGAGTGTTCCGCACAAAGTAATGATCTAGCTGCTCCTTTGAAATGCAGACAACTCCACATCCAGAGAGAACATCAACACCAACGCAGTTTTCAGTTAGCTTTGAAAACCTAGCTTCTGGCACCATTTACAACACTAAGTACATGTTCGCTATAGGGAAGAAAACACAGAATGTGAAACTGCTTCACAATAAAAATCCGCTTCGAACGAAATCCCACATTTCTCACACAGTGTGTATAAAACAGAATGTGCTGAAAAGCAGCTTATTGAGTATTCCGCACAAAGTAATGATCTAACTGCTCCTTTGAAATGCAGACAATTCCACGTTCAGCGAGAACATCAACTACAACGCAGTTTTCAGCTACCTTTGAAAACCAAAGTTCTGGCACCATTTACAACACGAAGTACATGTTAGCTATAGGGAAGAAAAACACAATGCGCTGAAAAGCAGCTTATTGAGTATTCCGCACAAAGTAATGATCTAGCTGCTCCTTTGAAATGCAGACAACTCCACGTTCAGCGAGAACATCAGCGCCAACGCAGTTTTCAGCTACCTTTGAAAACCAAGCTTCTGGCACCATTTACAACACTAAGTACAGCTTAGCTATAGGGAAGAAACTCAGAATGTGAAACTGCTTCACAATGGAAAACCCAATTAGAACAAAATCCCACATTTCTCACACAGTGTCTATAAAACACAATGTGCTGAAAAGCAGCTTATTGAGTGATCCGCACAAAGTAATGATCTAGCTGCTCCTTTGAAATGCAGACAACTCCACGTTCAGAGAGAACATCAGCGCCAACGCAGTTTTCAGCTAGCTTTGAAAACCAAGCTTCTGGCACCATTTACAACACGAAGTACATGTTCGCTATAGGGAAGAAACTCAGAATGTGAAACTGCTTCACAATAAAAAACCCGCTTCGAACGAAATGCAACATTTCTCACACAGTGTCTATAAAACACAATGTGCTGAAAAGCAGCTTATTGAGTGTTCCGCACAAAGTAATGATCTAGCTGCTCCTTTGAAATGCAGACAACTCCACGTTCAGAGAGAACATCAACACCAACGCAGTTTTCAGCTACCTTTGAAAACCAAGGTTCTGGCACCATTTACAACACGAAGTACATGTTAGCTATAGGGAAGAAAAACACAATGCGCTGAAATGCAGCTTATTGAGAATTCCGCACAAAGTAATGATCTAGCTGCTCCTTTGAAATGCAGACAACTCCACATCCAGAGAGAACATCAGCGCCAACGCAGTTTTCAGCTACCTTTAAAACCAAGGTTCTGGCACAATTTACAACACGAAGTACATGTTAGCTATAGGGAAGAAAAACACAATGCGCTGAAATGCAGCTTATTGAGTATTCCGCACAAAGTAATGATTTGCTGCTCCTTTGAAATGCAGACAACTCCACGTTCAGCGAGTACATCAGCACCAACGCAGTTTTCAACTACCTTTGAAAACCAAGGTTCTGGCACCATTTACAACACGAAGTACATGTTAGCTATAGGGAAGAAAAACACAATGCGCTGAAATGCAGCTTATTGAGTATTCCGCACAAAGTAATGATCTAGCTGCTCCTTTGAAATGCAGTCAACTACACGTTCAGGGAGAACATCAGCGCCAACGCAGTTTTCAGCTACCTTTGAAAACCAAGGTTCTGGCACCATTTACAACACTAAGTACATGTTCGCTATAGGGAAGAAACTCAGAATGTGAAACTGCTTCACAATGGAAAACCCGCTTCGAACGAAATCCCACATTTCTCACACAGTGTCTATAAAACACAATGTGCTGAAAAGCAGCTTATTGAGTGTTCCGCACAAAGTAATGATCTAGCTGCTCCTTTGAAATGCAGACAACTCCACATCCAGAGAGAACATCAACACCAACGCAGTTTTCAGCTACCTTTGAAAACCAAGGTTCTGGCACCATTTACAACACGAAGTACATGTTAGCTATAGGGAAGAAAAACACAATGTGCTGAAATGCAGCTTATTGAGTATTCCGCACAAAGTAATGATCTAGCTGCTCCTTTGAAATGCAGACAACTCCACGTTCAGCGAGAACATCAGCGCCAACGCAGTTTTCAGCTACCTTTGAAAACCAAGGTTCTGGCACCATTTACAACACTAAGTACAGCTTAGCTATAGGGAAGAAACTCATAATGTGAAACTGCTTCACAATGGAAAACCCGCTTCGAACGAAATCCCACATATCTCACACAGTGTGTATAAAACACAATGTGCTGAAAAGCAGCTTATTGAGTATTCCGCACAAAGTAATGATCTAGCTGCTCCTTTGAAATGCAGACAACTCCACGTTCAGCGAGAACATCAACGCCAACGCAGTTTTCAGCTACCTTTGAAAACCAAGGTTCTGGCACCATTTACAACACTAAGTACAGCTTAGCTATAAGGAAGAAACTCATAATGTGAAACTGCTTCACAATGGAAAACCCGCTTCGAACGAAATCCAACATTTCTCACACAGTGTCTATAAAACACTATGAGCTGAAAAGCAGCTTATTGAGTGTTCCGCACAAAGTAATGATCTAGCTGCTCCTTTGAAATGCAGACAACTCCACATCCAGAGAGAACATCAACACCAACGCAGTTTTCAGTTAGCTTTGAAAACCTAGCTTCTGGCACCATTTACAACACTAAGTACATGTTCGCTATAGGGAAGAAAACACAGAATGTGAAACTGCTTCACAATAAAAATCCGCTTCGAACGAAATCCCACATTTCTCACACAGTGTGTATAAAACAGAATGTGCTGAAATGCAGCTTATTGAGTATTCCGCACAAAGTAATGATCTAGCTGCTCCTTTGAAATGCAGACAACTCCACGTTCAGCGAGAACATCAACGCCAACGCAGTTTTCAGCTACCTTTGAAAACCAAGCTTCTGGCATCATTTACAACACTAGGTACATGCTAGCTATAGGGAAGAAAAACACAATGCGCTGAAATGCAGCTTATTGAGTATTCCGCACAAAGTAATGATCTAGCTGCTCCTTTGAAATGCAGACAACTCCACGTTCAGCGAGAACATCAGCGCCAACGCAGTTTTCAGCTACCTTTGAAAACCAAGGTTCTGGCACCATTTACAACACGAAGTACATGTTAGCTATAGGGAAGAAAAACACAATGCGCTGAAATGCAGCTTATTGAGTATTCCGCACAAAGTAATGATCTAGCTGCTCCTTTGAAATGCAGACAACTACACGTTCAGGGAGAACATCAGCACCAACGCAGTTTTCAGCTACCATTGAAAACCAAGCTTCTGGCACCATTTACAACACTAAGTACATGTTCGCTATAGGGAAGAAACTCAGAATGTGAAACTGCTTCACAATGGAAAACCCGCTTCGAACGAAATCCCACATTTCTCACACAGTGTCTATAAAACACAATGTGCTGAAAAACAGCTTGTTGATTATTCCGCACAAAGTAATGAACTAGCTGCTGCTTTGAAATGCAGACAACTCCACGTTCAGCGAGAACATCAGCGCCAACGCAGTTTTCAGCTACCTTTGAAAACCAAGGTTCTGGCACCATTTACAACACGAAGTACATGTTAGCTATAGGGAAAGAAAACACAATGCGCAGAAATGCAGCTTATTGAGTATTCTGCACAAAGTAATGATCTAGCTGCTCCTTTGAAATGCAGACAACTCCACGTTCAGCGAGAACATCAGCGCCAACGCAGTTTTCAGCTACCTTTGAAAACCAAGGTTCTGGCACCATTTACAACACTAAGTACATGTTAGCTATAGGGAAGAAACTCAGAATGTGAAACTGCTTCACAATGGAAAACCGCTTCGAACGAAATCCAACATTTCTCACACATTGTCTATAAAACACAATGTGCTGAAAAGCAGCTTATTGAGTATTCCGCACAAAGTAATGATCTAGCTGCTCCTTTGAAATGCAGACAACTCCACATCCAGAGAGAACATCAACGCCAACGCAGTTTTCAGCTACCTTTAAAACCAAGGTTCTGGCACCATTTACAACACGAAGTACATGTTAGCTATAGGGAAGAAAAACACAATGCGCTGAAATGCAGCTTATTGAGTATTCCGCACAAAGTAATGATCTAGCTGCTCCTTTGAATTGCATACAACTCCAAGTTCAGCGAGAATATTAACACCAACGCAGTGTTCAACTGCCTTTGAAAACCAAGGTTCTGGCACCATTTACAACACGAAGTACATGTTAGCTATAGGGAAGAAAAACACAATGCGCTGAAATGCAGCTTATTGAGTATTCCGCACAAAGTAATGATCTAGCTGCTCCTTTGAAATGCAGACAACTCCACGTTCAGAGAGAACATCAGCGCCAACGCAGTTTTCAGCTACCTTTGAAAACCAAGGTTCTGGCACCATTTACAACACGAAGTACATGTTCGCTATAGGGAAGAAACTCAGAATGTGAAACTGCTTCACAATGGAAAACCCGCTTCGAACGAAATCCCACATTTCTCACACAGTGTCTATAAAACACAATGTGCTGAAAAGCAGCTTATTGAGTGATCCGCACAAAGTAATGATCTAGCTGCTCCTTTGAAATACAGACAACTCCACGTTCAGAGAGAACATCAGCGCCAACGCAGTTTTCAGCTACCTTTGAAAACCAAGGTTCTGGCACCATTTACAACACGAAGTACATGTTAGCTCTAGGGAAGAAAAACACAATGTGCTGAAAAGCAGCTTATTGAGTATTCCGCACAAAGTAATGATCTAGCTGCTCCTTTGAAATGCAGAAAACTCCACGTTCAGAGAGAACATCAGCGCCAACGCAGTTTTCTGTTACCTTTGAAAACCAAGGTTCTGGCACCATTTACAACACTAAGTACATGTTCGCTATAGGGAAGAAACTCAGAATGTGAAAGTGCTTCACAATGGAAAACCCGCTTCGAACGAAATCCAACATTTCTCACACAGTGTCTATAAAACACAATGTGCTGAAAAGCAGCTTATTGAGTGTTCCGCACAAAGTAATGATCTAGCTGCTCCTTTGAAATGCAGACAACTCCACGTTCAGCGAGAACATCAACACCAACGCAGTTTTCAGCTACCTTTGAAAACCAAGGTTCTGGCACCATTTACAACACTAGGTACATGTTAGCTATAGGGAAGCAAACACAATGCGCTGAAATGCAGCTTATTGATTATTCTGCACAAAGTAATGATCTAGCTGCTCCTTTGAAATGCAGACAACCCCACGTTCAGCGAGAACATCAGTGCCAAACGCAGTTTTCAGCTACCTTTGAAAACCAAGTTCTGGCACCATTTACAACACGAAGTACATGTCAGCTATAGGGAAGAAAACACAATGCGCTGAAATGCAGCTTATTGAGTATTCCGCACAAAGTAATGATCTAGCTGCTCCTTTGAAATGCAGACAACTCCACATCCAGAGAGAACATCAACGCCAACGCAGTTTTCAGCTACCTTTGAAACCAAGGTTCTGGCACCATTTACAACACGAAGTACATGTTAGCTATAGGGAAGAAAAACACAATGCGCTGAAATGCAGCTTATTGAGTATTCCGCACAAAGTAATGATCTAGCTGCTCCTTTGAAATGCAGACAACTCCACGTTCAGCGAGAACATCAGCGCCAACGCAGTTTTCAGCTACCTTTGAAAACCAAGGTTCTGGCACCATTTACAACACGAAGTACATGTTAGCTATAGGGAAGAAACTCATAATGTGAAACTGCTTCACAATGGAAAACCCGCTTCGAACGAAATCCAACATTTCTCACACAGTGTCTATAAAACACATGTGCTGAAAAGCAGCTTATTGAGTGTTCCGCACAAAGTAATGATCTAGCTGCTCCTTTGAAATGCAGACAACTCCACATCCAGAGAGAACATCAACACCAACGCAGTTTTCAGCTAGCTTTGAAAACCTAGCTTCTGGCACCATTTACAACACGAAGTACATGTTCGCTATAGGGAAGAAAACACAGAATGTGAAACTGCTTCACAATAAAAACCGCTTCGAACGAAATCCCACATTTCTCACACAGTGTCTATAAAACACAATGTGCTGAAAAGCAGCTTATTGAGTGTTCCGCACAAAGTAATGATCTAGCTGCTCCTTTGAAATGCAGACAACTCCACGTTCAGCGAGAACATCAGCGCCAACGCAGTTTTCAGCTACCTTTGAAAACCAAGTTCTCGCACCATTTACAACACGAAGTACATGTTAGCTATAGGGAAGAAAAACACAATGCGCTGAAATGCAGCTTATTGAGTATTCCGCACAAAGTAATGATCTAGCTGCTCCTTTGAAATGCAGACAACTCCACATCCAGAGAGAACATCAGCGCCAACGCAGTTTTCAGCTGCCTTTGAAAACCAAGGTTCTGGCACCATTTACAACACGAAGTACATGTTAGCTCTAGGGAAGAAAAACACAATGCGCTGAAATGCAGCTTATTGAGTATTCCGCACAAAGTAATGATCTAGCTGCTCCTTTGAAATGCAGACAACTCCACGTTCAGCGAGAACATCAGCACCAACGCAGTTTTCAGCTACCTTTGAAAACCAAGGTTCTGGCACCATTTACAACACGAAGTACATGTTCGCTATAGGGAAGAAAAACACAATGCGCTGAAATGCAGCTTATTGAGTATTCCGCACAAAGTAATGATCTAGCTGCTCCTTTGAAATGCAGACAACTCCACGTTCAGAGAGAACATCAGCGCCAACGCAGTTTTCAGCTACCTTTGAAAACCAAGGTTCTGGCACCATTTACAACACGAAGTACATGTTCGCTATAGGGAAGAAACTCAGAATGTGAAACTGCTTCACAATGGAAAACCCGCTTCGAACGAAATCCCACATTTCTCACACAGTGTCTATAAAACACAATGTGCTGAAAAGCAGCTTATTGAGTGATCCGCACAAAGTAATGATCTAGCTGCTCCTTTGAAATGCAGACAACTCCACGTTCAGAGAGAACATCAACGCCAACGCAGTTTTCAGCTACCTTTGAAAACCAAGGTTCTGGCACCATTTACAACACGAAGTACATGTTAGCTATAGGGAAGAAAAACACAATGTGCTGAAATGCAGCTTATTGAGTATTCCGCACAAAGTAATGATCTAGCTGCTCCTTTGAAATGCAGACAACTCCACGTTCAGAGAGAACATCAGCGCCAACGCAGTTTTCAGCTACCTTTGAAAACCAAGGTTCTGGCACCATTTACAACACTAAGACAGTTAGCTATAGGGAAGAAACTCATAATGTGAAACTGCTTCACAATGGAAAACCCGCTTCGAACGAAATCCCACATTCTCACACAGTGTGTATAAAACACAATGTGCTGAAAAGCAGCTTATTGAGTATTCCGCACAAAGTAATGATCTAGCTGCTCCTTTGAAATGCAGACAACTCCACGTTCAGCGAGAACATCAACGCCAACGCAGTTTTCAGCTACCTTTGAAAACCAAGGTTCTGGCACCATTTACAACACTAAGTACAGCTTAGCTATAGGAAGAAACTCATAATGTGAAACTGCTTCACAATGGAAAACCCGCTTCGAACGAAATCCAACATTTCTCACACAGTGTCTATAAAACACATGAGCTGAAAAGCAGCTTATTGAGTGTTCCGCACAAAGTAATGATCTAGCTGCTCCTTTGAAATGCAGACAACTCCACATCCAGAGAGAACATCAACACCAACGCAGTTTTCAGTTAGCTTTGAAAACCTAGCTTCTGGCACCATTTACAACACTAAGTACATGTTCGCTATAGGGAAGAAACACAGAATGTGAAACTGCTTCACAATAAAAATCCGCTTCGAACGAAATCCACATTTCTCACACAGTGTGTATAAAACAATGTGCTGAAAAGCAGCTTATTGAGTATTCCGCACAAAGTAATGATCTAACTGCTCCTTTGAAATGCAGACAACTCCACGTTCAGCGAGAACATCAACGCCAATGCAGTTTTCAGCTACCTTTGAAAACCAAGGTTCTGGCACCATTTACAACACGAAGTACATGTTAGCTATAGGGAAGAAAAACACAATGCGCTGAAATGCAGCTTATTGAGTATTCCGCACAAAGTAATGATCTAGCTGCTCCTTTGAAATGCAGACAACTCCACGTTCAGCGAGAACATCAGCGCCAACGCAGTTTTCAGCTACCTTTGAAAACCAAGGTTCTGGCACCATTTACAACACGAAGTACATGTTAGCTATAGGGAAGAAAAACACAATGCGCTGAAATGCAGCTTATTGAGTATTCCGCACAAAGTAATGATCTAGCTGCTCCTTTGAAATGCAGACAACTCCACGTTCAGAGAGAACATCAACGCCAACGCAGTTTTCAGCTACCTTTGAAAACCAAGCTTCTGGCACCATTTACAACACTAAGTACATGTTCGCTATAGGGAAGAAACTCAGAATGTGAAACTGCTTCACAATGAAAAACCCGCTTCGAACGAAATCCCACATTTCTCACACAGTGTGTATAAAACACAATGTGCTGAAAAGCAGCTTATTGAGTATTCCGCACAAAGTAATGATCTAGCTGCTCCTTTGAAATGCAGACAACTCCACGTTCAGCGAGAACATCAACGCCAACGCAGTTTTCAGCTACCTTTGAAAACCAAGGTTCTGGCACCATTTACAACACGAAGTACATGTTAGCTATAGGGAAGAAAAACACAATGCGCTGAAATGCAGCTTATTGAGTATTCCGCACAAAGTAATGATCTAGCTGCTCCTTTGAAATGCAGACAACTCCACGTTCAGCGAGAACATCAGCGCCAACGCAGTTTTCAGCTACCTTTGAAAACCAAGTTCTGGCACCATTTACAACACTAAGTACAGTTAGCTATAGGGAAGAAACTCAAATGTGAAACTGCTTCACAATGGAAAACCCTTCGAACGAAATCCACATTTCTCACACAGTGTCTATAAAACACAATGTGCTGAAAAGCAGCTTATTGAGTGTTCCGCACAAAGTAATGATATAGCTGCTCCTTTGAAATGCAGACAACTCCACATCCAGAGAGAACATCAACGCCAACGCAGTTTTCAGCTACCTTTAAAACCCAAGGTTCTGGCACCATTTACAACACGAAGTACATGTTAGCTATAGGGAAGAAAAACACAATGCGCTGAAATGCAGCTTATTGAGTATTCCGCACAAAGTAATGATTTGCTGCTCCTTTGAAATGCAAACAACTCCACGTTCAGCGAGTACATCAGCACCAACGCAGTTTTCAGCTACCTTTGAAAACCAAGGTTCTGGCACCATTTACAACACGAAGTACATGTTCGCTATAGGGAAGAAAAACACAATGCGCTGAAATGCAGCTTATTGAGTATTACGCACAAAGTAATGATCTAGCTGCTCCTTTGAAATGCAGACAACTCCACGTTCAGAGAGAACATCAGCGCCAACGCAGTTTTCAGCTACCTTTGAAAACCAAGGTTCTGGCACCATTTACAACACGAAGTACATGTTCGCTATAGGGAAGAAACTCATAATGTGAAACTGCTTCACAATGGAAAACCCGCTTCGAACAAAATCCCACATTTCTCACACAGTGTCTATAAAACACAATGTGCTGAAAAGCAGCTTATTGAGTGATCCGCACAAAGTAATGATCTAGCTGCTCCTTTGAAATACAGACAACTCCACGTTCAGAGAGAACATCAGCGCCAACGCAGTTTTCAGCTACCTTTGAAAACCAAGGTTCTGGCACCATTTACAACACGAAGTACATGTTAGCTATAGGGAAGAAAAACACAATGTGCTGAAATGCAGCTTATTGAGTGTTCCGCACAAAGTAATGATCTAGCTGCTCCTTTGAAATGCAGACAACTCCACGTTCAGAGAGAACATCAGCGCCAACGCAGTTTTCAGCTACCTTTGAAAACCAAGGTTCTGGCACCATTTACAACACTAAGTACATGTTCGCTATAGGGAAGAAACTCAGAATGTGAAACTGCTTCACAATAAAAAACCCGCTTCGAACGAAATCCCACATTTCTCACACAGTGTCTATAAAACACAATGCGCTGAAATGCAGCTTGTTGAGTGTTTCGCACAAAGTAATGATCTAGCTGCTCCTTTGAAATGTAGACAACTCCACGTTCAGAGAGAACATCAAAGCCAACGCAGTTTTCAGCTACCTTTGGAAACCCAAGGTTCTGGCACCTTCACAACACTAAGTACACGTTAGCGATACGGAAGAAAAACACAATGCGCTGAAATGCAGCTTATTGAGTATTCCGCACAAAGTAATGATCTAGCTGCTCCTTTGAAATGCAGACAACTCCACGTTCAGCGAGAACATCAGCGCCAACGCAGTTTTCAGCTACCTTTGAAAACCAAGGTTCTGGCACCATTAACAACACGAAGTACATGTTAGCTCTAGGGAAGAAAAACGCAGTGCGCTGAAATGCAGCTTATTGAGTATTCCGCACAAAGTAATGATCTAGCTGCTCCTTTGAAATGCAGACAACTCCACATCCAGAGAGAACATCAGCGCCAACGCAGTTTTCAGCTACCTTTAAAACCAAGGTTCTGGCACCATTTACAACACGAAGTACATGTTAGCTATAGGGAAGAAAAACACAATGCGCTGAAATGCAGCTTATTGAGTATTCCGCACAAAGTAATGATCTAGCTGCTCCTTTGAAATGCAGACAACTCCACGTTCAGCGAGAACATCAGCACCAACGCAGTTTTCAACTACCTTTGAAAACCAAGGTTCTGGCACCATTTACAACACGAAGTACATGTTAGCTATAGGGAAGAAACTCATAATGTGAAACTGCTTCACAATGGAAAACCCGCTTCGAACGAAATCCAACATTTCTCACACAGTGTCTATAAAACACAATGAGCTGAAAAGCAGCTTATTGAGTGTTCCGCACAAAGTAATGATCTAGCTGCTCCTTTGAAATGCAGACAACTCCACATCCAGAGAGAACATCAACACCAACGCAGTTTTCAGCTACCTTTGAAAACCAAGCTTCTGGCACCATTTACAACACTAAGTACATGTTCGCTATAGGGAAGAAACACAGAATGTGAAACTGCTTCACAATAAAAATCCGCTTCGAACGAAATCCCACATTTCTCACACAGTGTGTATAAAACAGAATGTGCTGAAAGGCAGCTTATTGAGTATTCCGCACAAAGTAATGATAGGTGGTCCTTTAAATGCAGACAATTCCACGTTCAGCGAGAACATCAACTACAACGCAGTTTTCAGCTACCTTTGAAAACCAAAGTTCTGGCACCATTTACAACACGAAGTACATGTTAGCTATAGGGAAGAATAAAACAATGCGCTGAAAAGCAGCTTATTGAGTATTCCGCACAAAGTAATGATCTAGCTGCTCCTTTGAAATGCAGACAACTCCACATTCAGTGAGAACATCAGCGCCAACGCAGTATTCAGCTACCTTTAAAACCAAGGTTCTGGCACCATTTACAACACGAAGTACATGTTAGCTATAGGGAAGAAAAACACAATGCGCTGAAATGCAGCTTATTGAGTATTCCGCACAAAGTAATGATTAGCTGCTCCTTTGAAATGCAGACAACTCCACGTTCAGCGAGAACATCAGCACCAACGCAGTTTTCAGCTACCTTTGAAAACCAAGGTTCTGGCACCATTTACAACACGAAGTACATGTTAGCTATAGGGAAGAAAAACACAATGCGCTGAAATGCAGCTTATTGAGTATTCCGCACAAAGTAATGATCTAGCTGCTCCTTTGAAATGCAGACAACTCCACGTTCAGAGAGAACATCAGCGCCAACGCAGTTTTCAGCTACCTTTGAAAACCAAGGTTCTGGCACCATTTACAACACGAAGTACATGTTCGCTATAGGGAAGAAACTCAGAATGTGAAACTGCTTCACAATGGAAAACCCGCTTCGAACGAAATCCCACATTTCTCACACAGTGTCTATAAAACACAATGTGCTGAAAAGCAGCTTATTGAGTGATTCCGCACAAAGTAATGATCTAGCTGCTCCTTTGAAATGCAGACAACTCCACGTTCAGAGAGAACATCAGCGCCAACGCAGTTTTCAGCTACCTTTGAAAACCAAGGTTCTGGCACCATTTACAACACGAAGTACATGTTAGCTATAGGGAAGAAAAACACAATGTGCTGAAATGCAGCTTATTGAGTATTCCGCACAAAGTAATGATCTAGCTGCTCCTTTGAAATGCAGACAACTCCACGTTCAGAGAGAACATCAGCGCCAACGCAGTTTTCAGCTACCTTTGAAAACCAAGGTTCTGGCACCATTTACAACACTAAGTACAGCTTAGCTATAGGGAAGAAACTCATAATGTGAAACTGCTTCACAATGGAAAACCCGCTTCGAACGAAATCCCACATTCTCACACAGTGTGTATAAAACACAATGTGCTGAAAAGCAGCTTATTGAGTATTCCGCACAAAGTAATGATCTAGCTGCTCCTTTGAAATGCAGACAACTCCACGTTCAGCGAGAACATCAGCGCCAACGCAGTTTTCAGCTACCTTTGAAAACCAAGGTTCTGGCACCATTTACAACACTAAGTACAGTTAGCTATAGGAAGAAACTCATAATGTGAAACTGCTTCACAATGGAAAACCCGCTTCGAACGAAATCCAACATTTCTCACACAGTGTCTATAAAACACATGGCTGAAAAGCAGCTTATTGAGTGTTCCGCACAAAGTAATGATCTAGCTGCTCCTTTGAAATGCAGACAACTCCACATCCAGAGAGAACATCAACACCAACGCAGTTTTCAGCTACCTTTGAAAACCAAGCTTCTGGCACCATTTACAACACTAAGTACATGTTCGCTATAGGGAAGAAACACAGAATGTGAAACTGCTTCACAATAAAAATCCGCTTCGAACGAAATCCACATTTCTCACACAGTGTGTATAAAACAGAATGTGCTGAAAAGCAGCTTATTGAGTATTCCGCACAAAGTAATGATCTAGCTGCTCCTTTGAAATGCAGACAACTCCACGTTCAGCGAGAACATCAACGCCAACGCAGTTTTCAGCTACCTTTGAAAACCAAGGTTCTGGCACCATTTACAACACGAAGTACATGTTAGCTATAGGGAAGAAAAACACAATGCGCTGAAATGCAGCTTATTGAGTATTCCGCACAAAGTAATGATCTAGCTGCTCCTTTGAAATGCAGACAACTCCACGTTCAGCGAGAACATCAGCGCCAACGCAGTTTTCAGCTACCTTTGAAAACCAAGGTTCTGGCACCATTTACAACACGAAGTACATGTTAGCTATAGGGAAGAAAAACACAATGCGCTGAAATGCAGCTTATTGAGTATTCCGCACAAAGTAATGATCTAGCTGCTCCTTTGAAATGCAGACAACTCCACGATCCGTGAGAACATCAACACCAACGCAGTTTTCAGCTACCTTTGAAAACCAAGCTTCTGGCACCATTTACAACACTAAGTACATGTTCGCTATAGGGAAGAAACACAGAATGTGAAACTGCTTCACAATAAAAATCCGCTTCGAACGAAATCCCACATTTCTCACACAGTGTGTATAAAACACAATGTGCTGAAAAGCAGCTTATTGAGTATTCCGCACAAAGTAATGATCTAGCTGCTCCTTTGAAATGCAGACAACTCCACGTTCAGCGAGAACATCAACGCCAACGCAGTTTTCAGCTACCTTTGAAAACCAAGGTTCTGGCACCATTTACAACACGAAGTACATGTTAGCTATAGGGAAGAAAAACACAATGCGCTGAAATGCAGCTTATTGAGTATTCCGCACAAAGTAATGATCTAGCTGCTCCTTTGAAATGCAGACAACTCCACGTTCAGCGAGAACATCAGCGCCAACGCAGTTTTCAGCTACCTTTGAAAACCAAGGTTCTGGCACCATTTACAACACTAAGTACAGCTTAGCTATAGGGAAGAAACTCAGAATGTGAAACTGCTTCACCTTGGAAAACCCGCTTCGAACGAAATCCCACATTTCTCACACAGTGTCTATAAAACACAATGTGCTGAAAAGCAGCTTATTGAGTATTCCCACAAAGTAATGATCCAGCTGCTCCTTTACAATGCAGACAACTCCACATCCAGAGAGAACATCAACACCAATGCAGTTTTCAGCTACCTTTGAAAACCAAGCTTCTGGCACCATTTACAACACGAAGTACATGTTCGCTATAGGGAAGAAACTCAGAATGTGAAACTGCTTCACAATAAAAATCCGCTTCGAACGAAATGCAACATTTCTCACACAGTGTCTATAAAACACAATGTGCTGAAAAGCAGCTTATTGAGTGTTCCGCACAAAGTAATGATCTAGCTGCTCCTTTGAAATGCAGACAACTCCACATCCAGAGAGAACATCAACACCAACGCAGTTTTCAGCTACCTTTAAAACCCAAGGTTCTGGCACCATTTACAACACGAAGTACATGTTAGCTATAGGGAAGAAAAACACAATGCGCTGAAATGCAGCTTATTGAGTATTCCGCACAAAGTAATGATTTGCTGCTCCTTTGAAATGCAGACAACTCCACGTTCAGCGAGAACATCAGCACCAACGCAGTTTTCAACTACCTTTGAAAACCAAGGTTCTGGCACCATTTACAACACGAAGTACATGTTCGCTATAGGGAAGAAAAACACAATGCGCTGAAATGCAGCTTATTGAGTATTCCGCACAAAGTAATGATCTAGCTGCTCCTTTGAAATGCAGACAACTCCACGTTCAGCGAGAACATCAACGCCAACGCAGTTTTCAGCTACCTTTGAAAACCAAGGTTCTGGCACCATTTACAACACGAAGTACATGTTCGCTATAGGGAAGAAACTCAGAATGTGAAACTGCTTCACAATGGAAAACCCGCTTCGAACAAAATCCCACATTTCTCACACAGTGTCTATAAAACACAATGTGCTGAAAAGCAGCTTATTGAGTGATTCCGCACAAAGTAATGATCTAGCTGCTCCTTTGAAATGCAGACAACTCCACGTTCAGAGAGAACATCAGCGCCAACGCAGTTTTCAGCTACCTTTGAAAACCAAGGTTCTGGCACCATTTACAACACGAAGTACATGTTAGCTATAGGGAAGAAAAACACAATGTGCTGAAATGCAGCTTATTGAGTATTCCGCACAAAGTAATGATCTAGCTGCTCCTTTGAAATGCAGACAACTCCACGTTCAGAGAGAACATCAGCGCCAACGCAGTTTTCAGCTACCTTTGAAAACCAAGGTTCTGGCACCATTTACAACACTAAGTACATGTTCGCTATAGGGAAGAAACTCAGAATGTGAAACTGCTTCACAATGGAAAACCCGCTTCGAACGAAATCCAACATTTCTCACACAGTGTCTATAAAACACAATGTGCTGAAAAGCAGCTTATTGAGTATTCCGCACAAAGTAATGATCTAGCTGCTCCTTTGAAATGCAGACAACTCCACGTTCAGCGAGAACATCAACACCAACGCAGTTTTCAGCTACCTTTGAAAACCAAGGTTCTGGCACCATTTACAACACTAAGTACATGTTAGCTATAGGGAAGAAACTCATAATGTGAAACTGCTTCACAATGGAAAACCCGCTTCGAACGAAATCCAACATTTCTCACACAGTGTCTATAAAACACAATGAGCTGAAAAGCAGCTTATTGAGTATTCCGCACAAAGTAATGATCTAGCTGCTCCTTTGAAATGCAGACAACTCCACATCCAGAGAGAACATCAACACCAACGCAGTTTTCAGCTACCTTTGAAAACCAAGGTTCTGGCACCATTTACAACACTAAGTACATGTTCGCTATAGGGAAGAAACTCAGAATGTGAAACTGCTTCACAATAAAACCCGCTTCGAACGAAATCCAACATTTTTCACACAGTGTCTATAAAACACAATGTGCTGAAAAGCAGCTTATTGAGTATTCCGCACAAAGTAATGATCTAGCTGCTCCTTTGAAATGCAGACAACTCCACGTTCAGCGAGAACATCAACGCCAACGCAGTTTTCAGCTACCTTTGAAAACCAAGGTTCTGGCACCATTTACAACACGAAGTACATGTTAGCTATAGGGAAGAAAAACACAATGCGCTGAAATGCAGCTTATTGAGTATTCCGCACAAAGTAATGATCTAGCTGCTCCTTTGAAATGCAGACAACTCCACGTTCAGCGAGAACATCAGCGCCAACGCAGTTTTCAGCTACCTTTGAAAACCAAGCTTCTGGCACCATTTACAACACGAAGTACATGTTCGCTATAGGGAAGAAACTCAGAATGTGAAACTGCTTCACAATGAAAAACCCGCTTCGAACGAAATCCAACATTTCTCACACAGTGTCTATAAAACACAATGTGCTGAAAAGCAGCTTATTGAGTGTTCCGCACAAAGTAATGATCTAGCTGCTCCTTTGAAATGCAGACAACTCCACATCCAGAGAGAACATCAACACCAACGCAGTTTTCAGCTACCTTTGAAAACCAAGGTTCTGGCACCATTTACAACACGAAGTACATGTTAGCTATAGGGAAGAAAAACACAATGCGCTGAAATGCAGCTTATTGAGTATTCCGCACAAAGTAATGATCTAGCTGCTCCTTTGAAATGCAAACAACTCCACGTTCAGCGAGAACATCAGCACCAATGCTGTTTTCAGCTTCTTTGAAAACCAAGTTTCTGGCACCATTTACAACACGAAGTACATGTTAGCTATAGGGAAGCAAAACACAGTGCGCTGAAATGCAGCTTATTGAGTATTCCGCACAAAGTAATGATCTAGCTGCTCCTTTGAAATGCAGACAACTCCACATCCAGAGAGAACATCAGCGCCAACGCAGTATTCAGCTACCTTTGAAAACCCAAGGTTCTGGCACAATTTACAACACGAAGTACATGTTAGCTATAGGGAAGAAAAACACAATGCGCTGAAATGCAGCTTATTGAGTATTCCGCACAAAGTAATGATTTGCTGCTCCTTTGAAATGCAAACAACTCCACGTTCAGCGAGAACATCAGCACCAACGCAGTTTTCAACTACCTTTGAAAACCAAGGTTCTGGCACCATTTACAACACGAAGTACATGTTAGCTATAGGGAAGAAAAACACAATGCGCTGAAATGCAGCTTATTGAGTATTCCGCACAAAGTAATGATCTAGCTGCTCCTTTGAAATGCAGACAACTCCACGTTCAGAGAGAACATCAGCGCCAACGCAGTTTTCAGCTACCTTTGAAAACCAAGGTTCTGGCACCATTTACAACACGAAGTACATGTTCGCTATAGGGAAGAAACTCAGAATGTGAAACTGCTTCACAATGGAAAACCCGCTTCGAACGAAATCCCACATTTCTCACACAGTGTCTATAAAACACAATGTGCTGAAAAGCAGCTTATTGAGTGATTCCGCACAAAGTAATGATCTAGCTGCTCCTTTGAAATGCAGACAACTCCACGTTCAGAGAGAACATCAGCGCCAACGCAGTTTTCAGCTACCTTTGAAAACCAAGGTTCTGGCACCATTTACAACACGAAGTACATGTTAGCTATAGGGAAGAAAAACACAATGCGCTGAAATGCAGCTTATTGAGTATTCCGCACAAAGTAATGATCTAGCTGCTCCTTTGAAATGCAGACAACTCCACGTTCAGAGAGAACATCAGCGCCACCGCAGTTTTCAGCTACCTTTGAAAACCAAGGTTCTGGCACCATTTACAACACTAAGTACATGTTCGCTATAGGGAAGAAACTCAGAATGTGAAAGTGCTTCACAAATGAAAACCCGCTTCGAACGAAATACAACATTACTCACACAGTGTCTATAAAACACAACGCACTGAAAAGCAGCTTATTGAGTATTCCGCACAAAGTAATGATCTAGCTGCTCCTTTGAAATGCAGACAACTCCACATCCAGAGAGAACATCAACACCAACGCAGTTTTCAGCTACCTTTGAAAACCAAGGTTCTGGCACCATTTACAACACGAAGTACATGTTAGCTATAGGGAAGAAAAACACAATTTGCTGAAATGCAGCTTATTGAGTATTCCGCACAAAGTAATGATGTAGCTGCTCCTTTGAAATGCAGACAACTCCACGTTCAGCGAGAACATCAGCGCCAACGCAGTTTTCAGCTACCTTTGAAAACCAAGGTTCTGGCACCATTTACAACACTAAGACAGTTAGCTATAGGGAAGAAACTCATAATGTGAAACTGCTTCACAATGGAAAACCCGCTTCGAACGAAATCCCACATTCTCACACAGTGTTATAAAACACAATGTGCTGAAAAGCAGCTTATTGAGTATTCCGCACAAAGTAATGATCTAGCTGCTCCTTTGAAATGCAGACAACTCCACGTTCAGAGAGAACATCAACGCCAACGCAGTTTTCAGCTACCTTTGAAAACCAAGGTTCTGGCACCATTTACAACACTAAGTACAGCTTAGCTATAGGGAAGAAACTCAGAATGTGAAACTGCTTCACAATGGAAAACCCGCTTCGAACGAAATCCAACATTTCTCACACAGTGTCTATAAAACACAATGTGCTGAAAAGCAGCTTATTGAGTGATTCCGCACAAAGTAATGATCTAGCTGCTCCTTTGAAATGCAGACAACTCCACGTCCAGAGAGAACATCAGCGCCAACGCAGTTTTCAGCTACCTTTGAAAACCAAGCTTCTGGCACCATTTACAACACGAAGTACATGTTCGCTATAGGGAAGAAACTCAGAATGTGAAAGTGCTTCACAAATGAAAACCCGCTTCGAACGAAATCCAACATTACTCACATAATGTGTATAAAACACAATGTGCTGAAAAGCAGCTTATTGAGTATTCCGCACAAAGTAATGATCTAGCTGCTCCTTTGAAATGCAGACAACTCCACATCCAGAGAGAACATCAACACCAACGCAGCTTTCAGCTACCTTTGAAAACCAAGGTTCTGTCACCATTTACAACACAAAGTACATGTTAGCTATAGGGAAGAAAAATACAATGCGCTGAAATGCAGCTTATTGAGTACTCCGCACAAAGGAGTGATCTATCTGCTCCTTTGAAATGCAGACAACTCCAAGTTCAGCGAGAACATCAGCGCCAACTCAGTTTTCTGCTGCCTTTGAAAACCAAGCTTCTGGCACCATTTACAACACGAAGTACATGTTAGCTATAGGGAAGCAAAACACAATGCGCTGAAATGCAGCTTATTGAGTATTCCGCACAAAGTAATGATCTAGCTGCTCCTTTGAAATGCAGACAACTCCACATCCAGAGAGAACATCAACGCCAACGCAGTTTTCAGCTACCTTTGAAAACCAAGGTTCTGGCACCATTTACAACACGAAGTACATGTTAGCTATAGGGAAGAAAAACACAATGCGCTGAAATGCAGCTTATTGAGTATTCCGCACAAAGTAATGATCTAGCTGCTCCTTTGAAATGCAGACAACTCCACGTTCAGCGAGAACATTAACACCAACGCAGTTTTCAGCTACCTTTGAAAACCAAGGTTCTGGCACCATTTACAACACTAAGTACATGTTAGCTATAGGGAAGAAACTCAGAATGTGAAACTGCTTCACAATGGAAAACCCGCATCGAACGAAATCCACATTTCTCACACAGTGTCTATAAAACACATGGCTGAAAAGCAGCTTATTGAGTGTTCCGCACAATTGTGTGATCTAGCTGCTCCTTTGAAATGCAGACAACTCCACGGACAGCGCCAACGCAGTTTTCTGCTACCTTTGAAAACCAAGCTTCTGGCACCATTTACAACACTAAGAACAGGTTAGCTATAGGGAAGAAACTCAGAATGTGAAACTGCTTCACAATAAAAACCCGCTTCGAACGAAATCCCACATTTCTCACACAGTGTGTATAAAACACAATGTGCTGAAAAGCAGCTTATTGAGTATTCCGCACAAAGTAATGATCTAGCTGCTCCTTTGAAATGCAGACAACTCCACGTTCAGCGAGAACATCAGCGCCAACGCAGTTTTCAGCTACCTTTGAAAACCAAGGTTCTGGCACCATTTACAACACGAAGTACATGTTAGCTATAGGGAAGAAAAACACAATGCGCTGAAATGCAGCTTATTGAGTATTCCGCACAAAGTAATGATCTAGCTGCTCCTTTGAAATGCAGACAACTCCACATCCAGAGAGAACATCAGCGCCAACGCAGTTTTCAGCTACCTTTGAAAACCAAGGTTCTGGCACCATTTACAACACGAAGTACATGTTAGCTATAGGGAAGAAAAACACAATGCGCTGAAATGCAGCTTATTGAGTATTCCGCACAAAGTAATGATTAGCTGCTCCTTTGAAATGCAGACAACTCCACGTTCAGCGAGAACATCAGCACCAACGCAGTTTTCAGCTACCTTTGAAAACCAAGGTTCTGGCACCATTTACAACACGAAGTACATGTTCGCTATAGGGAAGAAAAACACAATGAGCTGAAATGCAGCTTATTGAGTATTCCGCACAAAGTAATGATCTAGCTGCTCCTTTGAAATGCAGACAACTCCACGTTCAGAGAGAACATCAGCGCCAACGCAGTTTTCAGCTACCTTTGAAAACCAAGGTTCTGGCACCATTTACAACACGAAGTACATGTTCGCTATAGGGAAGAAACTCAGAATGTGAAACTGCTTCACAATGGAAAACCCGCTTCGAACGAAATCCCACATTTCTCACACAGTGTCTATAAAACACAATGTGCTGAAAAGCAGCTTATTGAGTATTCCGCACAAAGTAATGATCTAGCTGCTCCTTTGAAATGCAGACAACTCCACGTTCAGTGAGAACATCAGCGCCAACGCAGTTTTCAGCTACCTTTGAAAACCAAGGTTCTGGCACCATTTACAACACGAAGTACATGTTAGCTATAGGGAAGAAAAACACAATGTGCTGAAATGCAGCTTATTGAGTATTCCGCACAAAGTAATGATCTAGCTGCTCCTTTGAAATGCAGACAACTCCACGTTCAGTGAGAACATCAGCGCCAATGCAGTTTTCAGCTACCTTTGAAAATCAAGCTTCTGGCACCATTTACAACACTAAGTACATGTTCGCTATAGGGAAGAAACTCAGAATGTGAAACTGCTTCACAATGAAAAACCCGCTTCGAACGAAATCCAACATTTCTCACACAGTGTCTATAAAACACAATGTGCTGAAAAGCAGCTTATTGAGTGTTCCGCACAAAGTAATGATCTAGCTGCTCCTTTGAAATGCAGACAACTCCACGATCCAGAGAGAACATCAACGCCAACGCAGTTTTCAGCTACCTTTGAAAACCAAGGTTCTGGCACCATTTACAACACGAAGTACATGTTAGCTATAGGGAAGAAAAACACAATGCGCTGAAATGCAGCTTATTGAGTATTCCGCACAAAGTAATGATCTAGCTGCTCCTTTGAAATGCAGACAACTCCACGTTCAGCGAGAACATCAGCGCCAACGCAGTTTTCAGCTACCTTTGAAAACCAAGGTTCTGGCACCATTTACAACACGAAGTACATGTTAGCTATAGGGAAGAAAAACACAGTGCGCTGAAATGCAGCTTATTGAGTATTCCGCACAAAGTAATGATCTAGCTGCTCCTTTGAAATGCAGACAACTCCACATCCAGAGAGAACATCAGCGCCAACGCAGTATTCAGCTACCTTTAAAACCAAGGTTCTGGCACCATTTACAACACGAAGTACATGTTAGCTATAGGGAAGAAAAACACAATGCGCTGAAATGCAGCTTATTGAGTGTTCCGCACAAAGTAATGATCTAACTGCTCCTTTGAAATGCAGACAACTCCACGTTCAGCGAGAACATCAACGCCAACGCAGTTTTCAACTACCTTTGAAAACCAAGGTTCTGGCACCATTTACAACACTAAGTACATGTTCGCTATAGGGAAGAAACTCAGAATGTGAAACTGCTTCACAATGGAAAACCCGCTTCGAACGAAATCCAACATTTCTCACACAGTGTCTATAAAACACTATGAGCTGAAAAGCAGCTTATTGAGTGTTCCGCACAAAGTAATGATCTAGCTGCTCCTTTGAAATGCAGACAACTCCACATCCAGAGAGAACATCAACACCAACGCAGTTTTCAGCTACCTTTGAAAACCTAGCTT
Source organism: Ochotona curzoniae (assembly GCF_017591425.1). Taxonomy (NCBI): domain Eukaryota; kingdom Metazoa; phylum Chordata; class Mammalia; order Lagomorpha; family Ochotonidae; genus Ochotona; species Ochotona curzoniae. Next base: position 6,951 of record NW_024465927.1, on the reverse strand, counting down.
CTGGCACCATTTACAACACTAAGTACATGTTCGCTATAGGGAAGAAACACAGAATGTGAAACTGCTTCACAATAAAAATCCGCTTCGAACGAAATCCCACATTTCTCACACAGTGTGTATAAAACAGAATGTGCTGAAAAGCAGCTTATTGAGTATTCCGCACAAAGTAATGATCTAGCTGCTCCTTTGAAATGCAGACAACTCCACGTTCAGCGAGAACATCAGCGCCAACGCAGTTTTCAGCTACCTTTGAAAACCAAGGTTCTGGCACCATTTACAACACGAAGTACATGTTAGCTATAGGGAAGCAAAACACAATGCGCTGAAATGCAGCTTATTGAGTATTCCGCACAAAGTAATGATCTAGCTGCTCCTTTGAAATGCAGACAACTCCACATCCAGAGAGAACATCAGCGCCAACGCAGTATTCAGCTACCTATCAAAACCAAGGTTCTGGCACCATTTACAACACGAAGTACATGTTAGCTATAGGGAAGAAAAACACAATGCGCTGAAATGCAGCTTATTGAGTATTCCGCACAAAGTAATGATCTAGCTGCTCCTTTGAAATGCAGACAACTCCACGTTCAGCGAGAACATCAGCACCAACGCAGTTTTCAACTACCTTTGAAAACCAAGGTTCTGGCACCATTTACAACACGAAGTACATGTTCGCTATAGGGAAGAAAAACACAATGCGCTGAAATGCAGCTTATTGAGTATTCCGCACAAAGTAATGATCTAGCTGCTCCTTTGAAATGCAGACAACTCCACGTTCAGAGAGAACATCAGCGCCAACGCAGTTTTCAGCTACCTTTGAAAACCAAGGTTCTGGCACCATTTACAACACGAAGTACATGTTCGCTATAGGGAAGAAACTCAGAATGTGAAACTGCTTCACAATGGAAAACCCGCTTCGAACGAAATCCCACATTTCTCACACAGTGTCTATAAAACACAATGTGCTGAAAAGCAGCTTATTGAGTGATCCGCACAAAGTAATGATCTAGCTGCTCCTTTGAAATGCAGACAACTCCACGTTCAGAGAGAACATCAGCGCCAACGCAGTTTTCAGCTACCTTTGAAAACCAAGGTTCTTGCACCGTTTACAACACCAAGAACATGTTAGCTATAGGGAAGAAAAACAATGCGCTAAAATGCAGCTTATTGAGTATTCCGCACAAAGTAATGATCTAGCTGCTCCTTTGAAATGCAGACAACTCCACGTTCAGCGAGAACATCAGCGCCAACGCAGTTTTCAGCTACCTTTGAAAACCAAGGTTCTGGCACCATTTACAACACTAAGTACAGCTTAGCTATAGGGAAGAAACTCAGAATGTGAAACTGCTTCACAATGGAAAACCCGCTTCGAACGAAATCCAACATTTCTCACACAGTGTCTATAAAACACAATGTGCTGAAAAGCAGCTTATTGAGTGTTCCGCACAAAGTAATGATCTAGCTGCTCCTTTGAAATGCAGACAACTCCACGTCCAGAGAGAACATCAACGCCAACGCAGTTTTCAGCTAGCTTTGAAAACCTAGCTTCTGGCACCATTTACAACACTAAGTACATGTTCGCTATAGGGAAGAAACTCAGAATGTGAAACTGCTTCACAATAAAAACCCGCTTCGAACGAAATCCACATTTCTCACACAGTGTCTATAAAACACAATGTGCTGAAAAGCAGCTTATTGAGTATTCCGCACAAAGTAATGATCTAGCTGCTCCTTTGAAATGCAGACAACTCCACGTTCAGCGAGAACATCAACTACAACGCAGTTTTCAGCTACCTTTAAAACCAAGGTTCTGGCACCATTTACAACACGAAGTACATGTTAGCTATAGGGAAGAAAAACACAATGCGCTGAAATGCAGCTTATTGAGTATTCCGCACAAAGTAATGATCTAGCTGCTCCTTTGAAATGCAGACAACTCCACGTTCAGCAAGAACATCAGCGCCAACGCAGTTTTCTGCTACCTTTGAAAACCAAGTTCTGGCACCATTTACAACACGAAGTACATGTTAGCTATAGGGAAGAAAAACACAATGCGCTGAAATGCAGCTTATTGAGTATTCCGCACAAAGTAATGATCTAGCTGCTCCTTTGAAATGCAGACAACTCCACATCCAGAGAGAACATCAACACCAACGCAGTTTTCAGCTACCTTTGAAAACCAAGCTTCTGGCACCATTTACAACACTAAGTACATGTTCGCTATAGGGAAGAAACTCAGAATGTGAAACTGCTTCACAATGAAAACCCGCTTCGAACGAAATCCCACATTTCTCACACAGTGTCTATAAAACACAATGTGCTGAAAAGCAGCTTATTGAGTATTCCGCACAAAGTAATGATCTAGCTGCTCCTTTGAAATGCAGACAACTCCACATCCAGAGAGAACATCAACACCAACGCAGTTTTCAGCTACCTTTGAAAACCAAGGTTCTGGCACCATTTACAACACGAAGTACATGTTAGCTATAGGGAAGAAAAACACAATGCGCTGAAATGCAGCTTATTGAGTATTCCGCACAAAGTAATGATCTAGCTGCTCCTTTGAAATGCAGACAACTCCACGTTCAGCGAGAACATCAGCGCCAACGCAGTTTTCAGCTACCTTTGAAAACCAAGGTTCTGGCACCATTTACAACACTAAGAACAGCTTAGCTATAGGGAAGAAACTCATAATGTGAAACTGCTTCACAATGGAAAACCCGCTTCGAACGAAATCCCACATATTCTCACACAGTGTGTATAAAACACAATGTGCTGAAAAGCAGCTTATTGAGTATTCCGCACAAAGTAATGATCTAGCTGCTCCTTTGAAATGCAGACAACTCCACGTTCAGCGAGAACATCAACGCCAACGCAGTTTTCAGCTACCTTTGAAAACCAAGGTTCTGGCACCATTTACAACACTAAGTACAGCTTAGCTATAGGAAGAAACTCATAATGTGAAACTGCTTCACAATGGAAAACCCGCTTCGAACGAAATCCAACATTTCTCACACAGTGTCTATAAAACACTATGAGCTGAAAAGCAGCTTATTGAGTGTTCCGCACAAAGTAATGATCTAGCTGCTCCTTTGAAATGCAGACAACTCCACATCCAGAGAGAACATCAACACCAACGCAGTTTTCAGCTAGCTTTGAAAACCTAGCTTCTGGCACCATTTACAACACTAAGTACATGTTCGCTATAGGGAAGAAAACACAGAATGTGAAACTGCTTCACAATAAAAATCCGCTTCGAACGAAATCCCACATTTCTCACACAGTGTGTATAAAACAGAATGTGCTGAAAAGCAGCTTATTGAGTATTCCGCACAAAGTAATGATCTAGCTGCTCCTTTGAAATGCAGACAACTCCACATCCAGAGAGAACATCAACGCCAACGCAGTTTTCAGCTACCTTTAAAACCCAAGGTTCTGGCACCATTTACAACACGAAGTACATGTTAGCTATAGGGAAGAAAAACACAATGCGCTGAAATGCAGCTTATTGAGTATTCCGCACAAAGTAATGATCTAGCTGCTCCTTTGAAATGCAGACAACTCCACGTTCAGCGAGAACATCAGCACCAACGCAGTTTTCAACTACCTTTGAAAACCAAGGTTCTGGCACCATTTACAACACGAAGTACATGTTCGCTATAGGGAAGCAAAATACAATGCGCTGAAATGCAGCTTATTGAGTATTCCGCACAAAGTAATGATCTAGCTGCTCCTTTGAAATGCAGACAACTCCACGTTCAGCGAGAACATCAGCGCCAACGCAGTTTTCAGCTACCTTTGAAAACCAAGGTTCTGGCACCATTTACAACACGAAGTACATGTTCGCTATAGGGAAGAAACTCAGAATGTGAAACTGCTTCACAATGGAAAACCCGCTTCGAACAAAATCCCACATTTCTCACACAGTGTCTATAAAACACAATGTGCTGAAAAGCAGCTTATTGAGTATTCCGCACAAAGTAATGATCTAGCTGCTCCTTTGAAATGCAGACAACTCCACGTTCAGAGAGAACATCAGCGCCAACGCAGTTTTCAGCTACCTTTGAAAACCAAGGTTCTGGCACCATTTACAACACGAAGTACATGTTAGCTATAGGGAAGAAAAACACAATGTGCTGAAAAGCAGGTAATTGAGTGTTCCGCACAAAGTAATGATCTAGCTGCTCCTTTGAAATGCAGACAACTCCACGTTCAGAGAGAACATCAGCGCCAACGCAGTTTTCAGCTACCTTTGAAAACCAAGGTTCTGGCACCATTTACAACACTAAGTACATGTTCGCTATAGGGAAGAAACTCAGAATGTGAAACTGCTTCACAATGGAAAACCCGCTTCGAACGAAATCCCACATTTCTCACACAGTGTCTATAAAACACAATGTGCTGAAAAGCAGCTTATTGAGTATTCCGCACAAAGTAATGATCTAGCTGCTCCTTTGAAATGCAGACAACTCCACGTTCAGCGAGAACATCAGCGCCAACGCAGTTTTCAGCTACCTTTGAAAACCAAGGTTCTGGCACCATTTACAACACGAAGTACATGTTAGCTATAGGGAAGAAAAACACAATGCGCTGAAATGCAGCTTATTGAGTATTCCGCACAAAGTAATGATCTAGCTGCTCCTTTGAAATGCAGACAACTCCACGTTCAGCGAGAACATCATCACCAACGCAGTTTTCAACTACCTTTGAAAACCAAGGTTCTGGCACCATTTACAACACGAAGTACATGTTAGCTATAGGGAAGAAACTCATAATGTGAAACTGCTTCACAATGGAAAACCCGCTTCGAACGAAATCCAACATTTCTCACACAGTGTCTATAAAACACAATGTGCTGAAAAGCAGCTTATTGAGTGTTCCGCACAAAGTAATGATCTAGCTGCTCCTTTGAAATGCAGACAACTCCACATCCAGAGAGAACATCAGCGCCAACGCAGTTTTCAGCTACCTTTGAAAACCAAGGTTCTGGCACCATTTACAACACGAAGTACATGTTAGCTATAGGGAAGAAAACACAGAATGTGAAACTGCTTCACAATAAAAACCCGCTTCGAACGAAATCCCACATTTCTCACACAGTGTGTATAAAACACAATGTGCTGAAAAGCAGCTTATTGAGTGTTCCGCACAAAGTAATGATCTAGCTGCTCCTTTGAAATGCAGACAACTCCACGTTCAGCGAGAACATCAACGCCAACGCAGTTTTCAGCTACCTTTGAAAACCAAGGTTCTGGCACCATTTACAACACGAAGTACATGTTAGCTATAGGGAAGAAAAACACAATGCGCTGAAATGCAGCTTATTGAGTATTCCGCACAAAGTAATGATCTAGCTGCTCCTTTGAAATGCAGACAACTCCAGTTCAGCGAGAACATCAGCGCCAACGCAGTTTTCAGCTACCTTTGAAAACCTAGCTTCTGGCACCATTTACAACACTAAGTACAGTTAGCTATAGGGAAGAAACTAGAATGTGAAACTGCTTCACAATGGAAAACCCTTGAACAAATCCCACATTTCTCACACAGTGTCTATAAAACACAATGTGCTGAAAAGCAGCTTATTGAGTATTCCGCACAAAGTAATGATCTAGCTGCTCCTTTGAAATGCAGACAACTCCACATCCAGAGAGAACATCAACACCAACGCAGTTTTCAGCTACCTTTGAAAACCAAGGTTCTGGCACCATTTACAAAACGAAGTACATGTTACCTATAGGTAAGAAAACATAATGCGCTGAAATGCAGCTTATTGAGTATTCCGCACAAAGTAATGATCTAGCTGCTCCTTTGAAATGCAGACAACTCCACGTTCAGCGAGAACATCAGCACCAACGCAGTTTTCAGCTACCTTTGAAAACCAAGGTTCTGGCACCATTTACAACACGAAGTACATGTTAGCTATAGGGAAGAAAAACACAATGCGCTGAAATGCAGCTTATTGAGTATTCCGCACAAAGTAATGATCTAGCTGCTCCTTTGAAATGCAGACAACTCCACATCCAGAGAGAACATCAGCGCCAACGCAGTTTTCAGCTACCTTTAAAACCAAGGTTCTGGCACCATTTACAACACGAAGTACATGTTAGCTATAGGGAAGAAAAACACAATGCGCTGAAATGCAGCTTATTGAGTATTCCGCACAAAGTAATGATCTAGCTGCTCCTTTGAAATGCAGACAACTCCACGTTCAGCGAGAACATCAGCACCAACGCAGTTTTCAGCTACCTTTGAAAACCAAGGTTCTGGCACCATTTACAACACTAAGTACATGTTCGCTATAGGGAAGAAACTCAGAATGTGAAACTGCTTCACAATGGAAAACCCGCTTCGAACGAAATCCCACATTTCTCACACAGTGTCTATAAAACACAATGTGCTGAAAAGCAGCTTATTGATTATTCCGCACAAAGTAATGATCTAGCTGCTCCTTTGAAATGCAGACAACTCCACTTTCAGAGAGAACATCAACGCCAACGCAGTTTTCAGCTACCTTTGAAAACCAAGGTTCTGGCACCATTTACAACACGAAGTACATGTTAGCTATAGGGAAGAAAAACACAATGCGCTGAAATGCAGCTTATTGAGTATTCCGCACAAAGTAATGATCTAGCTGCTCCTTTGAAATGCAGACAACTCCACGTTCAGAGAGAACATCAGCGCCAACGCAGTTTTCAGCTACCTTTGAAAACCAAGGTTCTGGCACCATTTACAACACGAAGTACATGTTAGCTATAGGGAAGAAAAACACAATGCGCTGAAATGCAGCTTATTGAGTATTCCGCACAAAGTAATGATCTAGCTGCTCCTTTGAAATGCAGACAACTCCACATCCAGAGAGAACATCAACGCCAACGCAGTTTTCAGCTACCTTTGAAAACCAAGGTTCTGGCACCATTTACAACACTAAGTACATGTTCGCTATAGGGAAGA